>NC_038242.2:19768366-20068366 GCF_000004515.6 Glycine max | reverse complement strand
TGTGATGTCGTGACATCTGGTACGACATCTGACCTCTGTATCAGAATTTCACTTTGTCTAACTCATTTGTTCATGAGTGTATGAAATCCTTTTAGCATATTAGTTGATTTGAGTCAAATCTTTCATGTTAATTAGTCCTTAACATGTTCATGCAAAATTCTTAGAGAGTCTTTGATTGTGAACCTTTTCTTGAACTTTTAGGTTTCCTTATGATTGTGTTTATTGCGAATTTGAGTTTTGGTGATTGAACTGTTGGCTGAAATTTTGATCCTAAGAAAATATTGAACTCCTAAAAATTTGGTAAACAAGCCTAGTGAGTTCAACATACATAGGAAGGTTGAAAGTAAGCCCAAGGCAATCAATATACCATTCTTAAAAAATTCAAAGTCTGAAATCGCTGGTGCTGGCAACTTGAACATACGAAATTGTAAAAATTACTGGGAATTGGTCACTACGAATTTTGAGCTGAAATTTTTACTGAATTTTATTAACATCTGGAAAAAAATTATAAAAAAATAACCAAGTGATTTGGGTAAAAGGAAAAAACAAGAAAATCACACAAGTTGGCAGAAAAATCAGTATCTAGGAAAAAAAAGTGAAAGGGAAGTGTGCTTGTTGTTTTGGCTCAAAATTTGTTCTATAATTGGTGCCCATTTTATACCAATCTTAGTTCTGAAATATTAATTGAAAATTAGTGTGAAAAAAGTGCCAAAACTAGAGGCTTGTTGAGTCTTTTTTTTTTAATATTTTTTTACTCTACTTTAGAGCCATTCTAAGTTTCTCTTTGAGTCCTAGCTTGCTTCTATCCTTTTCATTGCTTTAATTGTTGAATAATCCTTAAAAATTTTCTCTTGTTAAAACTCTATTGGTTTAACTTTCATTTCATTTTTTTTTGTCATTGGTTATTGCTTGTCTCTTTGTTTCCTTGTTTGTGAGTTGCCATATAGGGAATTGGAAAAGAGAATTGGTTCCATCCATTGAAGAATTTCAGTCAAGAAGCAAGGGGTCAACCACCTTGAAAGCTATTGGACTAAGAAGCACTCCAAATTGAGTGAAACACCAAAGAGAGAATAGCCACCAAAATTGAGGACCTTTTTGTAATTGGCCATTTATTTGTAATTGAACACTTGTATGTTTACCTTCATTACTTTCAAATTTTGTAACAAAAAGGCCTTTCATTGGAAGTAAGTTGGGAGCCTCCAATAGGTCACCTTACTTCCATTTGTGTGTAATAATTTTAGGCAATTTTCCTTTAAGATAGGGAGTGCTTTGTTGGGAACCTTAAATGAGGTCATCCAAACACTCTTAGGATCCATCTAGTTTACATCTCTTGCACTTTAATTTCTTGCTTATTTACATAACTTATTTTCTTTACTAGTCTCGCCTAGTTTATCTTGTTATTACATGATACTTTCTTCTTACTTATCACGCATATCTTGAGTTCTTTTAAACCCTAGCTTTTACCTTTTGCAAACCCCTATCTAGAAAGAACCACAACTTAGGAACCAACATGAGTCATCATTCATCTAGTGTTAATGGTGAGGGTACTAGTCATAAGGACCCTCTATCTAGAATCTTAGATGAGTTGAGTTCCCTCAAGTTATGGAAAGAAAAACTAGAAAGAAAAGAAAAAGAAAAAGAGAGGGTAGAATTAAATCAAGATGAGAGGGAACAAATAAGGGAAGAAGAAAGAAGGAAAATACTAAAAGAGTTAAGAAAAGAAAAACATGTCTCTTATAGTAGTCATGACTCTTGCAAGAGCCTAAGTGAAGAACTTCGTGACTATTATGAAGGAAGGCATAGGTCACATCTTAGACCTAACTCCCATAGGAGAGAAAAGGAAAGAAAGCCTCAAGAGGCTAACATTAACCTCCCATACTTCCATGGGAAGGACAATGTAGAGGCTTACTTAGATTGGGAAATAAAGGTAGAGCAACAACTTAAAAGGAAGTCTACTTCAAAATCTTATGGCTCTTACTCATATCCAAAGAAAGACCAAGGTCAAGGCATCTTAGGGGCGGCACCTTTTATGCCAAAAGATGATAAGGGGAAGACAATAGAAAAGCAGCCCCTTAAGGCTAGTATGCAAGAGAAGATTAGCTCTATAAAGTGCTTTAAATGTCTTGGAAGAGGACAAATTACTTCTCAATGCCCCACCAAAAAAACCATGATTATGAGGGGGCCAAGACATTTATAGTAGCCAAGATGAGGCTACTACTTCACCTTCCTCTAGTGAAAGTGAAGAAGCAAAAGAGGAAGTATCTAGTGAAGAAATCTACCCCCAAGAAGAAGTACAATCTTTAATGGTTAAGGAGGAGTGTAAGGAGGTAAGTGTCTCCTCCAAGAGTTTAGCTAAGAAGGAAATTCATTTTTCAATAAAGACAAAAATTAAAGAAACTTTCCCTCTTAGACAACCTCCACACCTTTGTAAAAAGACACTTGTTAGCACTGCCACACCTCTTGGGCTTGAGGTTATTCCTCAAGTGAAGGAGTTGTTGGATGGGGGTTTGGTTCGTAAGAGCTTAAATCCTTGTGCTTTGTTGGTGCCCAAAATAGGTATTATTAGGCACCAAATCCCTAAAATAAGTGATATGATGAATGTGTTGAGTGTTGCAACCCTCTTTTGTAAAATCACTCATATACCTAACATCTTCATGATTCGTGTACATAGGGACTCATTAGGTAGGTTTATTCTTATTTTTGGTTTTAATACAAACCTAGGTGCTCATATGGAACACCTTAGGTTTGTTGTACTTTTTTGTAGGAATAATCAACATGAAAAATACAGAAAAAAGTACATTTTATTGCATTACTTTCCTTAATTTTTTAAATAATAATCAAGGGGTTCCCACAGACCCTAAGAGAATAAAGGTCATTCCTGATTGGCCCATTCCACCAAGTATAAGGGAAATTTGGGGTTGTCATGACTTAACAAACTTTTACAAAAGGTTTGTCCCATATTTTTCTATACTTGTAGCACCACTCATTGAGTTGGTGAGGAACCATGTTCCCTCATGGGAAGATGCCTAGGAAAGGGGTTTTCAAACCTTACCCTACTCTAACATACCCAATACCATATATGTTTTTATTCTTTTTACAGGTGTGGAGGGAAGAAACCCAAATTATCAAGAACCTTGGGATTTGAGGTCAAATCCTTTCCAAAGGGGAGGGGATGATGCAATCCTACCCCCAAGAGGATTGGACTAGAGTTGCTAAAGAAGGCCCTAGGGTTCTCATGAACCTCAAGGTAGATTTCTGAGCCCATGGGCCAATGTTGGGTCCACTATTCTTCTTTTGGGCCTTGTATTTTGGCCATTCTAGTAGTATAGGTTTTTAGCCTTGTATTTTAGGGCATTTTTGTAGTGGGGACTTTTTTGTATTTTCATGTATTTTGGCACGGGGGTAAGCGTAGCTATTATAAGGGGTGTGTGTAGCTAAACTCTAGCTTCTCATCTCAAGGAGGTGAGCTTAGCTATTAGAGGGGTGTGTGTAACTAAGCTCTAGCTTCTCTAGGAATCTTCTCAAGGAAGTTTCTCAAGAAGGTGAACTTAGTTACTAGAGGGGTGTGTGTAGCTAAGCTCTAGCTTCTCAAGGAAGCTTCTCAAGGAAGCTTCTCAAGAAAACTTCTCAAGGAAGCTTCTCAAGGAAGCTACCAAGGCTATAAATAGAAGCATGTGTAACACTTGTTGTAACTTTGATGAATGAGAGTTTTGTGAGACATACTTCAAAGTTTAACTTCTCTCCCTCTTTTCCTCCTTCAATTTCGTGCCCCCCCTCTTTCTTTCTTTTCCTCCATTGAAGCTTCCTCTCTAAGCTTCTTATCCAAGGCACTCTCTTGGTGGTGAAACTTCTTCTTCGATGGCTTATTCCCTAGTGGATGACACCTCCTCTCCCCTCTTCTCCTTTATCTTTCATTGCATCTCCATGGTGGAAAATCACCATTGAAGGACCTCATTGAAGCTCAAAGATCTAGCCTCCATAGAAGCTTCACAAGCAAGCTTACATCATGAACTCTAAGCCTCATCGGCCGCTGTTGGTCAAAATTTGAATGAAGCCCTTGTAGCACAGGACATATCATTGGAGGGCTTCGAGGGCATACTCAAAAACATCCCTGCCAATAATTACTTTACTTTCACTGACGAGGAGATACCAATCGAGGGAAAGGGACACATCAAGGCCTTGCATGGGTCCTTCAAATGCTTGGACCTCATAGTGGCCAAAGTGCTCATCAACAATGGCTCTTCCCTCAATGTCATGCCCAAAACTACATTGGATAAGCTGCCTTTTAACGCGTCACACATGAGGCTGAGCTCCATAGTGGTGTGGGCTTTTAATGGTAGCCGCCGGGATGTAAAGGGAGAGATCGATCTCCCAATTCAAATTGGGCCCCACGTGTGTCAAATAACCTTCCATGTAATGGACATAAACCCTGCCTTCAGTTGCTTGTTAGGCCGACCTTAGATCCATTCGGTTGGGGTGGTTCTGTCAACGCTGCACTAGAAATTAAAGTTTATGGTGGAGGGGCAACTGGTTATAGTGTCAAGAGAGGAAGACATATTGGTAAGTTGTCCGTCTTCTATGCCTTATGTAGAGGCTGCAGAGGAGTCATTGGAAACATCATTCCAAGCACTAGAAATTATGAGCAGTGCTTATGTGGAATCTCCTTCGGTGATGCCACGCTTATCTGGTGCCACTTTGATGGTGGCTCGGGTTATGTTAAGGAACAGATATGAGCCCGAAATGGGTTTAGGCCGAAGCGGGGATGGCACGACAAGCTTGGTGGTGTTCGCTGAGAATCGTGGAAGATTCATGTTGGGTTACGAGCCTACACATGCCGACAAGAGGAGGATCGCCTTAGAAAGGAAGGAGAGAAGCCTGGCCCATCTACAAGGGCGAAGACTACAAGCGGAAAGGGTCCCTATTTGTCACATCGACAAAAGCTTCGTCAGTGCAGGATGGATGTGCGAGGGTCAATCTACGATGATAGACAAAGAAACCCCTTAAGACCGACCAATTTGGGTGCAGCCATGTTCTTCGGACTTTGAATTGGGGAATTGGCAAATCGTCGAACGACCCGAGATTTCCATGACAAATTCAATGTAATCCAATAGTTCCAACCATATTGCTGGGCCTAGGCTTTAGGGTCTGCTTCTTTTGTTGGGCATACCTCTTTCTTTAATGTTCCTACAGTTATAAATACACATCCCTTTTCATTTGATGTGTTCTTTCTCACACTTTCATCTATTTTCATTCTTTTGCATATTTATTTTTGTTGCGATTAAATGATTTGACACAGATCCAACAACGGGTCCTGTGAAAGTAGTGAAACCTAGGACCCGAAGGTTGATTTTAAGCAACTAATAAATCAAGCCGAGAAGGGAGAAGATGAGGATTGGGGGCTTCCCCTTGATTTGAAGAGAATGGTGGAGCAAGAAAGGGAAGTGAAGCCACATCGAGAGGAAACAAAAGTTGTGAACTTAGGCATTGGCAAAGAGAGAGAAGAGGTCCAGGTCGGCACTTGCATGTCCACAAACGTTCGAGATGAGTTGGTGACTCTATTGCAAGACTACCAATACATTTTTGGTTGATCCTACCAAGATATGCCTGGTTTGAGCTTGGATATCATTCAGCATAAGCTACCTCTGAATCCCGATTGTTCCCTGGTAAAGCAAAAACTGAGGAGAATGAATCATGAGATGTCCCTAAAAAAAAAAGAAGGAAGTGAAGAAGCAATTCGACGCTGGTTTCTTGGTCGTTGCTCGGTACCTGGAGTGGGTCACCAATATCATGTTGGTCCCTAAAAAGGATGGGAAGGTGCGAATGTGCATGGACTATCGGGATTTAAACTGAGCCAGTCCAAAAGACAACTTTCCTTTACCGCACATTGATGTTCTCGTAGATAACACGACCAATTTTGCCCTGTTTTCTTTTGTGGATGGGTTTTTGGGCTATAATCAGATAAAGATGGCATTAAAGGATATGGAAAAGACAAACTTCATCACTCTGTGGGGAACTTTCTACTACAAGGTGATGTCCTTTGGGCTCAAGAACGCTGGGGCAACATACCAGCGGGCCATGGTGGCATTATTCCACGACATGATGCATAAGGAGATCAAGGTCTACGTTGATGACATGATCGCCAAGTCAAGGACCGAAGAGGAACACCTTGTCAATTTGCGGAAGTTATTCGAGCGACTGCGTAAATACAGGTTAAGGTTGAATCCTGCAAAATGTACTTTTAGGGTTAAATCCGAAAAATTGATCAGCTTTGTCGTCAATTAGAAAGGGATAAAGATAGATCCATACAAGGTAAAAGCAATCCTCGAAATGCCCAAGCCATGCACCAAGAAGCAAGTCCGAGGTTTCCTGGGAAGGTTGAACTACATAGCAAGATTCATATCACAGCTAATCGCCACTTGCGAGCCTCTTTTCAAATTGTTGCGTAAGAATCAGTCCATCCAGTGGGACGATGATTTTCAAGTGGAATTTGAAAGGATTAAACGGTGTCTCATAAATCCTCTTGTGCTCGTATCACTAGTGCCTAGAAGACCCCTTATCCTATAATTGACAGTATTAGATGAGTCAATGGGGTGTGTGCTAGGACAACACGATTAATCCGAAAAAAGGGAACAGACCATCCATTACTTGAGCAAGAAGTTCATGGCATGCGAGATGAACTACTCTTTGCTAAAGAGGACGTGTTGTGCCTTGGTATGGGTAGCTCATCGTCTGAGGTAGTATATGCTGAATTACACTACTTAGTTGGTGTCCAAAATGGATCCCGTCAAGTACATCTTCGAAAAGCCCGCTCTCACTGGACGGATAGCTCGATGGCAGGTTCTGTTGTTAGAATTAGATATTGTCTATGCCACTTAGAAGGCAATAAAGGGGAGTGCCTTGGAAAATTACCTAGCTCAACAACCCATCAATGATTATCAGCCTATGCATCCAGAATTCCCTGATGAGGATATCATGACCTTGTTTAAGGAGGAGGTCGAGGAGAAGGACCAAGATAAGTGGATCGTGTGGTTTTGACAGCGCGCCTAATGCATTAGGCCATGGAATTAGGGCAGTATTGGTTTCCCCAAACAAACAATATATACCTTTCACGACTAGGTTGTGCTTCGACTGCACAAACAACATAGCAGAGTACGAGGCATGTGCCCTGGGGATCCGAGCAACAATCGACTTTAGGGTCAAGTTACTCAAGGTATACAGGGACTCGACATTGGTAATTCATCAGTTGAAAGGTGAATGGAAGACCAGGGACCACAAATTGGTACCTTACCAGGCTTACATTAGGAAGTTGATGGAATTCTTTGATGACATATCTTTTCATCACATTCCTAGAGAGGAAAATCAGATGGCCGACGCCTTTGCCACTCTAGCGTCCCTGTCCAAAGTAAGCCCGCATGAAGATTTGTCATACATCGAATTCAGATGTCGTAGTAAGCCTGCACATTGTTGTTTGATAAAAGAAGAGAAGGATGGTAAGCCTTGGTACTTCGATATCAAACGATACATTGAAGACAACGAATACCCGCCTGAGGCCTCTGACAATGACAAGAGGATGTTACGAAGGTTGGCAGCCGGTTTCCTCCTGAGTGGAAATATCTTGTACAAGAGAAACCATGACATGGTGTTGCTTTGGTGTGGGATGCAAGAGAGACAGAACAAATACTAATAGAGGTGCATGAGGGATACTTTGGTATGCATGCCAATGGACATGCCATGGCCCGAAAGATTCTGAGAGCGGGGTATTACTGCCTCACTATGGAGAGCGATTGTTGCGTTCATATGAGGAAATGCCATAAGTGACAGACCTTCACTGGTAATGTTAATGCTCCACCTGTACCATTGAACGTCTTGGCAGCACCTTGGCCATTCTCTATGTGGGGGCATAGACGTGATCGGGGCCATCGAACCCAAGGCTTCCAATGGGCATCGTTTCATCTTAGTCGCCATTGATTACTTCACCAAGTGGGTGGAAGCAGCTTCATATGCTAGCGTGACTAGGAATGTGGTGATTAGATTCATTAAGAAAGAGATAATATGCAGATATGGGTTGCCCAGGAAGATCATCACCGATAATGCCACCAATTTAAACAACAAGATGATAAAGGAAATGAGTGAAGATTTCAAAATCCAACACCATAATTCCACACCTTATCGACCAAAGATGAATGAGGCAATTGAGGCTGCCAATAAAAACATCAAAAAAATCGTTAAGAAGATGACCGTGTCATACAAGGATTGGCATGAGATGCTCCCCTTCACATCGCATGGTTATTGAACTTCTGTGCACACATTTACTGGGGTAACCCCTTTCTCTCTGGTGTAAAGGATGGAAGCTATGCTCCCATTTGAGGTGGAGGTACCTTCTTTGAGAATCCTAATAGAGTCAGGATTGGAAGAATCAGAGTGGGCCCAAGCACGCTTTGATAAGTTAAATCTTATCAAAGTTAAGAGGTTGGCCGCCATGAGCCATGGGCGACTATATCAAAGCAGAGTGAAAAATGCTTTTGACAAAAGGGTACGCATACGTAAGTTCAGCGAGGGGGACCTTGCTCTAAAAAAGGTGTCGTAGGTTCAAAAGGATCACAGAAGGAAATGGGCCCCGAACTATGAAGGGTCATTTGTTATGAAGAAGGCTTTCTCGGGAATAGCGTTATTGCTTATGAACATGGATGATGAAGAGCTGCCTTCGCGTGTGAATTCTGACATTGTCAAGCGGTATTACGCGTAACGCTTGCGGCATTTCGAAGACTCAATGTTTGGGTTTCCTCAAGGACTCATTTGGATCTTCGAGTCTTAAATTTTTTGTAAACTATAATCGCAACATTAATAAATACGGATTAATGATTTGCATCTCTCCCTCCAGTGTTGTGTCCTTTACATTTTTATTGTCTTTAAGAACATACACTCTCATTCTTGCTCACTCATTCCGGAGCCATTTTGCACGTACAGCAGGGGTGCCATAAGCATTAAATAAAATTGAACACGGTAACGCCCATTTAATCATTTACATTTTTACGTTCGATCATAAACATGCATGCATCTGCATCTTATCATCAAGGGATCCTGCAAATCAGAAAATGAATGAAGAGTCATTTTGTGTGATGGTTTGCACCACACCAACTTGGGTAAGCCTAGGGGCAAGTGGAAAGGTGATACAAGTATCTTGTAGTATTTTTTCACATTTTCGTGATAACACTTTCTTTGTCAAAGCATTAGGGTAGGTACTAACAGGTGCTAGGCCCATGATCAGATCGATCACCACCCAGCGTCCGGCTAAAGACGTTAAAGAAGCACTCCTAGGAGGCAACCAAGTATCTCTAACTTTGCTCTTTAATTTCATGTTTCATACTTGTTCATTTTCTTCAATTATATCCTGAATTCGCCTAAGTTTATACATAATTATAAGGTTTAAAAGAGAAATATATAACAAGAACTTTGCAAAAAAGTTTGCAAAAAAATTAAAAATTCAACTCGTTTGGGCGAGTGGCTAGCTCGCTCGGGCGAGACGAGTAGCCAGCTCGCTTAGGCGAGCATGGTCTGACGAAAAAATAAAAAGGGGGAGGGGTGAAGCCAAATTTCACTCCATCTTCCCCCATTTTCTTCAAAACTCAACAAAAGTTTCATATGAACCCATGGGACCTCCATTGTTGGAGTAAATTCAAGCTTTTTTCTCCACATTTGTATCAATTATTCTTGCTTTCCATTCATCCCACTCAAGTAAGTGCCATCTCCATTTATTTTTACTTCTTCCTTGTGCTATTTGGTTCTTTGGTTGTGCTTGCTTTGCAATGGTTGTGGGATGAGTTGTGAATGAATCCATGATCAAATGCTTAGGTTGGTGGCTGTACTGGATGGCTCTAGGCCTATCCTTGCTTCTTTTACGAATTTTCATGTCATATGTGCTCTTTATCCCTCATTTTTTCATGCTTCAACATGTGCACGTCAAGTGTTTGATGAAATGCCACAAGGGTTGGGCTATGTTCTCTTTTAAGTTTTGAAGTGTGAACATGTTTAGTCACTTAGCTAGGGATGAAATCAACTCAAATTGATAATTTACATAGGGTTGTGGATTGAATTGAGAAAAATCGTTTGAGTTGTTGATGGGTAAGTAACTTGTGAAGTTTAAGTCACCACCATTTCTTATTAAATTTGAAGCAAGTAAGCAGATTAAATTTGTGCTTAAATGTTGTTTTGGACTCATGTTAAGGCTATTCTAGAGTGATTTTGCGCACAAATTAGCTTCTTGATTTGCTAGAAATAAATGTACAAATATATACGTATACATATATGTGTGTGTGTGTGTTTGTAGAAAAAAAAATATAGATAATAATATAAAATTTTAAGAAAAAAAAGGGGGGAAAAGAAAATTTTCAATGACTATCTATTCTTTTTAAAATAATAATAACAATAATTTTGCTAAGATATTAGTGTCTTTTGCCTTTGTTTTCTTTTTGTCGCAGATGGCTCCAAAAAAAGCTTCTTACTAAAAGGGCTAGGAAGACCACCGCAGGGGAGGGATCCAGTGCAGCCCTGCAAGTGGAGATTGAGTTTGATGGACACCATTTCCAAAGTAAGGAGCATCAGCACTGCTTCAAAGCGATCAAGGTTTGGTCTTTCCTCAGAGGGAGATGGGTCCAACTAAGAGAAGGGGTATACACAGAATTCTAGGAGGAGGTTGCCAGGAGGCAGTGGACCCAACTGACAGAGCCCGGGGCTAAGTACGACCCTAAGATAGTCATGGAGTTTTATGCAAATGCTTGGCCCACCGAAGAAGGAGTCATGGATAAGCGCTCCTGGGTGCGGGGCCAATGGATCCCCTATGATGAAGATGCTATCAACCAGTTCATGGGGCATCCTTTGGTCCTAGAAGAGGGGCAGCATTGTGAGTACAGCGAGAGAAGAAGCCAGGTCTCAGGATTTGATAAGGAGACCATAGGCCAGCTACTTTGCACGAAGGTGGGTGCGAATCATGCGTACTAGCATGACCACTTTGACACAGATCTGGATGACGCTTCTCCTTAGCATTATCCTTCCCAACGACCATAATTTTGATCCCCCGTTGCCTAAATGTCAGCTGGTCTACACTATCCAGACCCATAACAGTGTTCATGTAGCCCAGCTTATCTCGAATGCCATTTACCAGTTTGTAGGTATCACGCCTCCAAGACACCCAGTGGACCCAGAAAAGTCCAACAGAGCACTAAGATTTCCAACATTGATCACAGGTCTCTGCCAGTTCTATGGGGTGCCAGTTACGCCCACAAAGCTTATCCGACCTCCCATTAATAGGTCTTTCATTGAGAAGTACTGCATGCCATGACAGTTACAGCAGCCAGGGCAAGACCAGCAGTAGCAGCCGGCCGCAAATACACCACCGCCACCTCCACAGCAGCCACCATCTCTAGAGTCCATCTCGGCTCACATGCAGAGGATGAAGCTCTATATGCAGCATTTGGCTGACCAGCAGGTGGCCAACCATAGGGGCTAGGTGCAGTTGAATGACAGATTCTACCAGTATACCCTGCACTAGCAGCGCCAGGACCCTAGCCCTTACCCATGGCCTACTCCCGAGAAATTCAAGGCCACTGTTGCGTGGCCTGGGGACAGGCCTAATTTTCAGGCGGGGGCAGGTCCCACAGAGGTCCCAAGAGATGAAGATGGAGCTGAGGAAGACGGTGACATGGCAGATGTGATGGATTTCTTCCTTTGAAGAGACTGAGCCTTTTGACTAGGACCTTATAAATTTGTGAACATGTCTTTATTTCATTTATCACTTTCAATATTTTTGTTATGTTATTTCGTTTTGATGTTTTGTTTGAAAAAAAAACTAAACCAAAAACTTATGCATTGTTTCTTTTTTCGCGCGCCCTTTGTTCCTTTGATAAGTGTAGTCTCGGGTTACAACTTTGCCTAGGAAAGAAAAAAGAAACAATCACCAGTTTTCTTTGAAAAGTTTGCGGATCAAAACACAAAAGGTTTTTTAAAAAAAAGAAATATGTACCTAGAGGGTGAAAACAATGAAAGACTTTCCCGAATGCCAAAATGGACTCAGATGTTTTGTATGGACTTGATAAAAGAGAAATGGTTGAAACACTGATTTGGCCTAAATTTGGAAATAGACCTTAAGCCTTAGTGATCGTGTGACCATAAATTTTATGTTGAGTGTCCGCATGGGTATGTTTTGCGATTGATTTTGCATGAATTTCTAATATGCGATTCATGGGGATGCTCTAGGCATTCTTTTCTTTCTAAGCCATTGGCCAAACAGTTGTCCCAATATACATTATTTTTTGCCATTTGCAAACCTTGTGAGCCAAACATTGATTTTTGCCAAAATCTTGACCTAGGGTGGAAGTTTCCAACCTTACCCTGGGATAAGAAAGAAGGGGGCTCTTCCAAAGGGGGTTTCTATCATCTTTTGGTTAGTAATGTTCATCAAAAACAAAAAAAGCAAAAAACACAAAGAACAAAAACAAAAAAGAAAGAAAAAAAAGAAAAGAAAAAAAAATCAATCAATTAAAGATAGAAAAGAGCAAAGGAAAATAAGTTCTTTGGACTAAACAATGGCTGAACCATGTACAGAGTTGTCGAAAGGATTAAAAAGGAGGGGGGCAATAGTAACTTGGTTAAGACATGAGGGAGGAAGTGATCGCTCGTTTAAGTTACTAACCAAATCTTTGGAACTGTTCTCTTGTTCCACACAAAACAAAAGGAAAGAGAAAGGGGAAAGCCCAAGGCAACCAAAACCATTTTCCTACAAAGTCCGACCTTAGAAAGTCCTATTGATCCATGATGATCATGCATATTATCCTTGATTTGATGGGAAATGACCTGCAAAACCAATTTATGACATATCTATGATTTGGAATTAAGATGAAAACACTTGCCTATGCGAAGCTTTATACACCTTGTGCAGTTTTCCTCTGTTCGGTTGGACCCAGTGTTTCTTCTAATGTTCTTTTAGAAACGAAATGCAAATTTCCTAAATCTCGTTGTTGGTTATGATAAATTATATCTACATACTTTCATTCCCCATTAGTCACATTGTTTATTGAAAAAAATATGTGTTCTTCTGATCGGTTTGGGGGTTTGTTTCTTTACCAAGCGTGTTCGCCTTTTAGTGAAAGATTTCAAGACTTCAATGTCTTCTGTCTTTACATTTCAAGACTTCAATATCTTCTGTCTTTACATTTCAAGACTTTAATGTCTTCTGTCTTTATAATTCAAGACTTAAATGTCTTTTGCCTTTACATTTCAAGACTTCAATGTCTCCTATTTTGTTGTGCAAAACTACAACGTCTTTAGTTTAGTACTTTTGATACTTCATCCATTTTTTCTTTTTTTACAAGTTTCACTTCTTTGGTTTTCGCCAGTTGCCGGTCAGATAGCAAGATCGCTCGGATGAAATTAGCGACCTTATCTTTACTTAGCTTTTCATTTTCAATAAAAGATAAGTAAAGAGGGGCAACTATTAGACCCTAATTTCATCCATGAACTATCATTCATTGATGTTTTGATTCTCGCTAATCGAAAGGTGTTGTTCGACACCAATTTCTACACAAGGCGTGAGATCGTTCGACATTTTGGTCAAGGATGCAAAAAATACCCAAGAGAAGGGGCAAAAAGGTCATTTCAGGCAATTTTCTGGACCCTGGCTTGCCCAGGCTAGCCTTTGGCTTGCCTGGGCCCCAAATTTCTTAGGGTTGAAGGAACCAACTCGCCTGGGCGAGCCAGTTTCTTCAGGACTAAGCATTAGCTCACCTGGGTGAGCTACCATAGTCCCAAATGCCCTCATTTCCTATAAATAGGCATGAGGGAGGCTGAGGAAGGGGTTGGACATTCAACATTGAGAGGTTTTTGAGAGAAATCAGAGAGAAAAAGAATAAAGAAGAGAGAAACGAGGCCGAGGCGCTACCGAATTGCGACTATAATCAACTTCTACATCGTTCTTCGTTCGGTGTTCTTCGTTCGTCATCCGGTTAGTTTGTGTTTTAAGGATTTGGATACGATCTATGCACCCTTAGGGGTCCTCTTAGTTGTTTTGTGCATCTTCATCTCCTTCTTCTATCATCGTAATCTTTTTTCTACTTGTAAAGTAAATTTCAATCGATCATTGGTGCCGTAAATCATATTTTTAAAGAGATTGAAAGTTAATGAACAAAACCAAGATTAAAATCAACATATAACTGAATTTACCTCCATTGAAGTCACTTGAGATCGTTCAAGGTCCAATGCCTTGATGGCCTCTTTTTGTTCTTATTAGTTAAAAATGAATCTTTTAAAAGCCTAACATCAACTCAACACACAACTTTCTCACTTTAAAGAACTACGTAGGTCTGAATTCCTCATTGCACCTGAGGATACGTAGGAGCAAGGGCAACACTCATGTCGACCCCAAAAAGTAAAAAATATAAAAAGGGAAAATAAATAATTTTGAAGTCACGTTGCGCACACTCGATTAAAGGCTATCGTCCCTTGTGATGGGCGTGTAGGGTGCTAATACATTCCTTATTCGTAAACAACTCCCAAACCCTTATTTTTGAAATTCACAAATCTTTCTTTATGGTTTTTCTAACGTTTTCCTCGAATAAATGCGGGTGGCGACTCCTACATGATTTCCTTTTTGGAAGATGCACCTTCGACATTTCGCCTCACCTTCCCGCCGAAGGGTAGGTTGCGACAAGACTTTTGTACATTCCTCTTCAGATAAAGCACACAACAATGCATTGTGAGCATTGGAGTTGAGCATAAATCTTTGTTTTTACTCCTCCATCCATTCACTGGTTGGGATCTTATTTAACTCGAGATCATATGGAATATGATTTCCATTTTCTACTACAACCCATATATCAATGTACAATAACTAAAAAAATATGCAATCATCATTTCCTTCTAGCAGCCATATTTGATTCCTTTGAACAAAGATTGTTTGTTGGTAGCATATCCTTCTTCCATTTCTTTCTTTGTTTGGATTTTTTCCTTTGTATCTTTAAATACTCAACCCAAGAGGTAGAGTTATTATGCCAATTGAAATAACTAATATCACACTAGAAGGGGGTTTGAATAACATGTTAGATAGCTGTTAGATCAAAGCTTGAAGCCCTTAGTTTTAGTCTTGGTTTGATAATTTTGCAATGCCAAACATGTTTAATAGATGTGGCATTTGTATTAAATGCTTTTAGATTAGGCATGTGTGTGATATAGTCTAATTCTTTTTCATGCTTAATTTTGATCAAAAGTGAAGTGAATGAAGTATTCTATTTCTCTTAGTTTCCTAAGTACAAGCAATAGAAGTTACTTCTACTTGAAATTTGGTTGGAACCATCGAATTAATCAATTGCCAAGCTTGGTAATCAAGTGCCCAAGCTAGTTTCAAAAGAAGGAAGGATCTGTAGCTTAGGATAATTGATTGCCTCATTTGATAATCAATTACCTTGCTCTTGGTAACAATGAGAAGCTCTTTGTGTGATTCTATAATCAATTACCACATGTGAAAATTGATTACCCAGAAAGCACAGAAGCAATAAAGATACTTAGACTAAAACAAATTAATCGATTATCCAGTTTCTAGAAATGCAGAAGAAAGAGGATTTTAACAAATTAATCAATTGCCTAATTTTATAATCGATTAAATCTATTTTAACTGCAAAGTTTATAAATACCCTTATGTGTTTTCTTTATTAAAGACTCTTGATATGTTTTTTGTTGGAGAAAAATATTTCAAGAGAGTCTTGTAAAAGGATTGCACTGCATTTAGTCTAAAGATTGAAGTTGATCAAAGAATCATTCATTCTACCATCATGTTTTGATTATCTTATGAGAAGAGCTTGAAGATATTGAAAATCTACACTTCCAGGTGTATTCAATCCATTTTCTTAAATTCTTTAAGGTTGTGATTCTTGGTTAGGGTTACCAAGAGGTTCAGAGAATTGATAGGGTTTCAATTCTGGGTTTATCTCTTGTAGGTTTCAAGGGAAAGATTAGAGTTTCTTTTAGGGAATTATGTGTGCATAGTGTTGCACCATATTCTCTAATAGTGAAAATTCTAAGTGGTCTTAGAACAATTGGATGTAGGTCCTACATGGACTCAACTAATATAAACTCTTATGTGATTCTCTTTCTCTCTAAACCCTTAGTCTTGTAATTCATCTTGGTATTGGAATTGATCTTAAACGGACATAAAAACTCTATTTTCATATGTTATAATCATTTAAAGTTTTCTTGTTTGTGTTGATCTTTTTCACATGATCTTTTGAGAAAACTTTGATTAGTTGAAAAAGGTTGTTTTAATTCAATTAAAGAAGTAATTAGTAAATATTTCAAAAGAATTTATTCAACCCTGACCTTCTAGGTTCTCGACTGTTCCAACAATATCAATGCAAGTTTTTCTCAATGGATATGATTTTCACAAACAGATATGTTAAAAACAAGACTCTGAATGCATTGTCCAATTAATGAAAAAACCAACTTGTTTAAAACCAAGTGTGGATCATCGTCCAATGCTGGTAAAACACAATTTTCACAAAGGTTTTTAGAGGGAGACTTGTGTGACCTAGTGTGTCAAAATAAGCACAAGAAAATACATGTTAATTAGCTTTGGAGAGAAGTGGAAACACTTAAATTTATATAGATTCACTCAAACAAAACTATGTTTATTTCTTTTTTACAAAATAGTAAAGAGTTACACCAATGAAAACTTGATTATAGTAAGTATTTTGTCTTGCCTCTCTTGGCTACAACAATATTTTCTAGGCCACTTTTGGCATACCCCTTAGACTCCCCCTGAATCTAAGAACATCCAAGTATTGTTTAACATCAAGCCACTCTTGGCTTTCATAAACAACAATGCTTGAATTAAGTGGATAGACACTTAGGCTTGAATACAATGAAATAACTTTGCTAGGAAAAGAATAAATAACTTAAGCACAAAAATGTATCCTCAAATGACTTAACAAAAATATCACTTCAATTTCTCTTGCTCGATTTTCTTTTCATTTTCTTGCCTCTGATAGCAGAGGTTGAGTCACCTTTTATAGTCTTTAGAAATGAGATCTGTTATGAGATATGATCCTTCCTTGATATGATCGCTGTGTATCAGCTTGCAACGTGTTTTGTTCTTTGTGGAGAAAGAAGGACTAATAGTACAAACAACTGCATGTGCGCTTTTCGTCAGCAAAAATGATATATGGGAAATATACTCTTGTGATTTCATCAATTCTTTTTTTATCTGTCCTTATACACTTGAAATTCAAACGTTAACATTAAAAAATAAGAGAGGTAAATCGAATTTATAAGTTAGTTGTATGAACACTGTAACACCCTGAAATACTACTAATTATAAATTGATGTTTAATTTTATTTATTGTGTTATTTTATCCATGTTTAATTTCAAGGAAGCTTCTCAAGGAGGTGAACTTAATTATTAGAGGGGTATGAGTAGCTAAACTCTAGCTTCTCAAAGAAGTTTCTCAAGGAAACTTCTCAAAGAAGCCTCTCAAGGAAGCTTCTCAAAGAAGCCTTTCAAGGAAGCTTCTCAAACCTATTTTGGTAAAATCGCTGTCCTGGATTCGTTAACCGTTGGATCATCTTAAAAAAATTTTTGGAGGTTCCTAGGATAAATTTCCACAATTTTACCATTGAGATTTTTAATATAACATCTGGAATGTGAGATATGATTTTTTTTACTGAAGCAGAAAATTTGAGTGTTGCAAGCTTTAAATTACGTGCAACAGCTGAAAACAGCCACTTCTTCCTTCTTCTCTTCCCCTAAACCCTCCCCAACGCCCCCAAGCTTCTTCTCCATCACCCACAACCACCGGTGGCCACCGCGAGCCGCCATTGTTTGTCGTTGAATCCCCACACAAAGAGGAACACTTTAATCGAAGCAGAATCTTCAAAACTTATCTCAAGGATTCGGTAGAGAACAAAGCCTCCAATCTTACCTTCGCGGTTTTCCTCGAGGTAACCATAATTCTAAGTCTGCTCCTTGTTATTTTGAGCCTCTCTTTGCATCTCTTCTGACTTGGAACCATTATTGGATGTTTTCATACTTCCTTTGAAAAACCCTAGAGAATGAGACATTGTAAAAGTTATCTTTTCAAAACATTGATGTTATTTTCGTGACCTTCACTAAACCCCGATCACATTGGCGTGATCATAATTTCAAAATGATGTTTCCTTTTTGTAGAATCCGAAAAACCCCTCAACTCTTAATGTTTGACAGGGGTATTTGACTCTGAATGTTTGTCATTACTTTGTTTCTGAAATCTATATTAAAATTCCTTCAATTTGGTATATAGAAGCTTGCGTTTGGACTGACAAGCATGAACGAGAGAGACCTCTGAGTGACGCAAATAGGAATTGATGGAGAGCTCACGATAGGTGAGGGGAGTTTATTATAATTTACCATTTTGATACCATAGTTGGGGTTAGGGAACCTAACCATGGGGATGTATGTCTGTCACTGTTGCATGTTGGTTTTTCAAGAAAACAATGTTTTTGACTAATGGGATGCGATATATCCATTGTTGATGAATAACATTATTATTTTTATTAGACATGTGTTGTCTGAAGTCTTGGGGAGTGTGAATCTCAGGCATGAAATATATATATGTATATGACATTAATTGATATGAGGTAAGGTTGATGTTTATGATGATATTGATATGAGATGATGTTGTTATTGATGATTATGTCAATATGAGTTGCTGATTATGTTAATATGAGATGATGTTGTTGTTGTTGATAATGTCATTGAGATGAGATGGTGTTGATGTTGAGATGAAATGTTGATGATATTGAAAATACATTGTGATGATGTATGTTATGTATACACATGGGGATTGCAGTGACCTTGTTGGATGTCCCTAGTGGGGAAATAGAGTCTTTAAAGAGTTTTAAGCATCTCTAGAGGGGGATGGCTTAGAATCTTTAATTATCCATGGTCAGTGCATTGATGAAGCCCATGTTTTATATGTTGTGTGATGTGTATGTACATGGGGGGTGTAGTGACCTTGTTGGATATCCCTGGTGGGGGAAATATAGTGGTTAAAGAGTTTTAAGCATCTCTGGAGGGGGATGGCTTAGAATCTTTAATTATCCACGGTCAATGCATTGATGAAGTCCATGTTTCATACTTTATATGACATGGAAATAGTATAAAATTTGTTAGTATGTACTCATAGTTTTTCATGAGGAAAAATACTTGTACCTTGGGGCATGTCACTCGGTTTGGAACTCCCTTGAGACTCAGGCTGATCACCATGGGGGGGGGGGGAAGTTGCCTGTGCACGACAGGGTGACCTCGACACTTACTGCCTAGTTTACCTAAGTGAGAGTGTCATGTGGACACACTTAGGCTATTTCCTTGGGGATGGTACCACATTGCATTTGAGAGTTGAGCTCAGATGCATACATCATACTGAGCATGATTGATTGGAACTATGGACTGATGAGGACTATTTGTTGAGTGTGTGTTGAACTAGTGAATGTTTGTGTAAGCTTATGATATTTGCTAATGTTTTCTTACTAATTATGGTTATTTGATTTTTGTATTAATTTATTTTATAATAAACTCACCCCTCGCAATTTTTGTACCGTGTGGTTGGTACTTGTGATGACTGCGAACCTTTGTTCGTGGGAGTAGAATGATAGCAGTAGAGGATGAGAAGTGAGATTCTTTTGTGGAGCCGCCAAGCCGACGTGATGATGTTGAGATTATTTTGGGAGAGAGTTGTGTTTTGTTAATTAGCTCCTCCGTAGCTGGTTCCATAATTCTTTTGTTGAATTGAGGATGTAAATCACAAACTTAATTATATGTATAAATAAATTTACTTTTCATCATGTGAATTATGTGTACTGGGTTACTATACTAATATATATGTGTTCACTTAAGTAATGGTGTGTTGTTTGGGAATGTATATCGTGAAATTAAAATTTTACTTTAATTTTTTCACAAGTAAATTAACGAAATTTTCATTTAAGAATTGAAATTCTCGTGGTTTAGAGTGGTGAGATCGTAGCAATGAGGCAGATCATTACAAACACTTCTCTTTTTAGTTAATGAGAATATAGTACAAATTGGATGTCACTTATATTTAATATAAAATGCCTTGTGTAAGTGAATAGGGATGTTGATGGAATTTTAAAAGCATGGTTAACTTTTTTGAACTTTCCATGTCAACTAGGAAGGATTCGTTTGTCTTTCTAGCTTGGCTTAAACTCTCTTCCATAGTTTGGATTTTCTTTTTCATAACTCCATTTGATTTCTTTAGCATAATATTTTCATAAATTAATGCTTTGTATTTTTATTTATACTTTTTGCACTAAAGAGAATTCATGAGAGAATTATGAATAAGAAAATATAAAGCATCTCCTCTTCATCATCTGATGAAGCAATGAAAGAAGTTTCAGATTTAAAATAGGTTTTTACTTTAACCTTATCATCCGTGTTAGCCATTAGAAAAATGTTGGCTTGCTCATTATTTGAACTGCTACTCTTCTTAATGTCTAAGTCGTCACAGGTGACCATTAGAATTTTCTTTTTTTCGTCACCAAAGTATCTTCTTTTCTTCAGTTGAGGACACTCAACCTTCATGTGTCTAGGCTTTTTGTATTCAAAGCAGAGGATCTCGTTGTTTTTCTCCTTGTTCTTGAACCTTATGTCCTTTCTTCTCAAGGAGTTTTGAAACATCAGACTTTTCTTTTTCTTATCAATAGAGTATCTTTTTTTCTTCAACTAGGGACATTCAACCTTCCTGTGTCTAGGCTTTTTGCATTCAAACCAGATGATCTCATTGCTTTCCTCCTTGAATTTCTTCTTGAAGCTTGTGTCCTTTCTTTTTCAGCATCTCCTTGAATTGTCTAGACATAAGAGCAACTTCATCGTTCATGAACTCTTTAGAATTGTTGTATGGCTTTTCAGACTCAACAATATGTACTTTAAGAGCTTTAGAATAGCTTTTATTTTCTTCTTTTCTAGAGATGGTCTCTTTAGACATGAGGGCATCAAAATCTTTTTTTGGAAGATGATCTATATTCTAAAGATGCACTTCATGGACTCTTAGGATACCCAACAATTCATCCAAGGCAAGAGTTTTCAGGTTTCTATCCTTTTGAATGGCTATGGTTTTTGGTTCTCACACCTTGGGAAAGTTGTCTAAAATCTTGAGGTTTATTTGAGCTTTGGTGAAGGTGCCCTAGAGCTTCAAGTCCATTTATAAGAACTTGAAGTCTTCCAAACATGTCATCCACAAATAATTCTTCTTTCATGGAGAAACTCTCATAGTGCCTCATCAGAGTGGCACTATTCCAAGTTGAACATCTTTTGTACCTTCGTAGTTGATGCTCAACAAATCCCATATCTCTTTGGTTGTTTTTAATCTATAGATCTTGTTATACTCATTCTTGGATGGATCAAATATTAGGTTATAACAAGCTTTTGAGTTTAGCTCAATTATAGCAAGGTTTGCGTCTGTCCATTTTGATTTTGGTCTAGGAATAGGTATGTCTCCTTTAGTGATGATCAGCTAGAGTCTATACCGAGTGAACTTGATGTACATCTCCATTTTGTCCTTCTAATAAGGATAGTCTTCTTCTGTGAAGCCTGCTGGTCTCATGAGAAATGCTTCCTCAATAATGAACTGTCTGTTGTTGTTGTTATTTGCATCAAGACCATTTCCTCAAGAGGTTGAGCTTTGATACCATACTATAAAGGAAAATATCACAAGATTGGGGGTTGAATTGTGATTTTATAATTTTTAAAGCCTTTTCTTGAAAAACAATGTTATCTTTTGATGAAAATTTTAGTAAAAACAAACAACATATTTTCTCGTATAGAGTCAGATGATAGACACATATTTTGTAAAAAAAAGAAAGTTTTCAAAACAAAATCAAATGCAAACCCTAGGCCAGTTTAAAGCAGAAGAAAAAAAAACATATAAGAGATAAATAGTTATACTAGTTCATCTCAAACAACAAGACTACGCCCAGTTCATGGCAAACCACCAAGTTCCACTAAATTTTTCAGATATATAAGTACTAATCACTTCCATTTCTAGCTCTACAACTCAAGCTCTACACCAAGCTTGTTATAACCTAGTATTCTTTGTCCTACCAAGTCACTGTTGGATATATACAAATCAAATAAATTTATTGTTTGTTTGCATAACGACTAACTCTTAATCATCTTACAAATGGATATACAATCTCAACACTTAGTATTTCTGATGCAATCCTACCCCCCAAGGGCATTGGATAGAAGACTCCAAGAAGATTGGGCCAAAGATGCAACAGAAGGCCCTACGGTTCTCATGAGCCTTAAGGTAGATTTCGGGCCCATGGGCTAAGTATGAGCCCACTTATCTTTGTACATATTAGATTAAGGTTTCATTAATTTTGGTCCTTGTATTTAGGGCTCCATAATGTAGGTAGGGTACCCTAGAAGTATAGGATTTTTCAGCCCTTGTATTTTAGGGCACCTAGACTAGTTTTTGTATTAGGGGTAGTTTTGTAATTTCACATGCACTAAGTGAATATTTGATGTGTGTGGTTGGAAATAAATTTAATTGAATTGGTAGAAGCCCAATCCAATTAAATTTTAGAGGAGGAGGTGAGCATTTGCTTACCACACCCCATTGTCACATCATATAGTCACACTTTGTGCATGTCTTTCATGCTTTACATGCCTCATGACACCTAAGCACACTTAGTGGAGAATCTTGGAATTGATCTTGGATTAGTGGACTGAACCATAACTAAAATTCACTAATCATAATTAGTGAAATTTTGGCTCCAAAGTTTGGCTCCACAAATTCCATTTCAAATTCAAGTGAAATTTGAATTGAAATTCAAATTTCCCTCCAATTTTGTGTGACACTTAGGCTATAAATAGAGGTCATGTGTGTGCATTTTTTTTAACTTTGATCATTTGAAAATTAAACTTCAGATTTCAGAGGTCTCTTAGAGCACAAAATTTCGTGCTCTTCTCTCCCTCTCCCTTCATTCATCTCCTTCTTCCTCCAAGTTCTTATCCATGGCCTCCTATGGTGGTGAGCTTCTTCTAGACTCATCTTCTCCTTGAAGTGGCGTCTTCTCTCTCTCTTCCTTCTCCATTCCGCTGCCATTCATCTTCCAAGAAGCAAAGGAATCCATTGATGAAGAATATCCTAGGCCTACAAGCTCCAATGGAGCTTACATCATGTGGTATCAAGAGCATCTTCATCTAGATGATGTTCTTTTGCTTCCCCTATCTTTTTGTTCGGTGAATTCACTTTAATTCCTTATTCTTCATCTTATTATCCATGTATATCCTCCATTTTCTTTTGGTTTAGTTCTATTTAGACTAGATTAAAAAAAAATAAACCGACTAAATCTTAGATCTACACTTGTTCTTGCATTTCTATGGTTCAAATTTTGTAGATCTACTCTTGAATCATGTTTTTGTGTTGATTTTAGGTTATATCATTTTTCATTCATAATATTCTTGTGCTGAACCTTTAGATCTAAATTTTCTTCCAAAATATTGATTAGAAAAAAAAACACAAAAATCTAAGTGTAAATCACTTAATCCATGTTGTCTTAGAGTTATGTTTAGTCATAGTAATTGTCACATTACGTTCTAAGTTTGTGTTGAATTTTCATTTTGTTGATTGAATTCTAGATACATTTGTTCATGTATTCTTGTCATTCTTAGCATATCTTTTGAATTTTGAGTCTAATTCATGCATGTTATTTAGTTCATAACATGTTCTAAATCAATTCCTAGAAGTAGTCTTGTTGTTGAACTTTTTTTTTTGTTTTCTAAGTTTCCTACATGATCCCTATGATGAAGTTGAGTTGTGGTGCTGAGTTGTGGCTGGATTTGTGAATCAAATAAGTCTTAAGCTCTCTTGAATTGTGTTATTCAAGATGATTGAGCATAAGCAAACACAAATTGTAACTATCCAAGCCTTAAGCAACATAAACACTACTCTTGATTTCTAGGTTGAAATCGCTGGTGCTAGCAGCTTGAACATACAAACTTGTATAAATTACTGGGAATTGGTCACTACATGTTTTGAGCTGAAATTTTTACTGAATTTTCTAGACATCTAGAACAAAATTATAAAAAAAGAACCAAGCGATGTGGATTAAAGGAAAAAATAATAAAAATCACACAAGTTAGTAGAAAAATAAGTGTCCAGGAAAAAAAAGTGAAAGGGAAGTGTGCTTGTTGTTTGGCTCAAAATTTGTTCTATAATTGGTGCCTATTTTATACCAATCCTAGTTATGAAACTTTAATTGAAAATTATTGTGAAAACCAGTGCCAAAACTAGAGTTTTCTTGAGTCTTTTTTTCTTTTTAATTTTTCTACTCTACTCTAGAGCCATTCTAGGTTTCTCTTTGAGTCCTAGCTTGCTTTTGTGTGCTTTTCATTGCTTTAATTGTTGAATAATACTTGAAAATTTGTCTTGTTAAAACTCTATTGGTTTAACTTTCATTTCATTTTTTTTGGTCTTTGGTTATTGCTTGTCTCTTTGTTTCCTTGCTTGTGAGTTGCCATATAGGGAATTGGAAAGGAGGATTGGTGTCATACCTTGAAGAATTTGAGTCAAGAAGCAAGAGTCAACCACCTTAAGAGCTATTGGACTAAGAAGAACTCCAAATTTAGTGAAACACCAAAGAGAGAATAGCTACCACAATTAAGGACTTTTTTTAATTTTGTAATTGGCAATTTTCTTTGCTTTCAAATTTTGTAACAAAAAGGCCTTTCATTGGAAGTAAGTTGGAAGCCTCCAATAGGTCACCCTACTTCCATTTGTGTGTAATAATTTTAGGCAATTTTCCCTTAGGATAGTGAGTGTTTTGTTGTGAACCTTAAATGAGGTCATCCAAACACTCTTAAGATCTGCCTAGTTTACATTTCTTGCACTTTAATTTTTTGCTTACTTTCATAGTTTATTTCCTTTACTCTCCATTGTCAAACCGCCTAGGTAGCTTGCCTTTTACCAATTAGTTTTTACCTTATCTTTCACACCTCTTTTAGTGTTTATTTTGGCTAGTTTCAACCATAGTTTCTTTTACCTTTTGTTTTCAAACCCCCAACAAGAAAGAACCATAACTTAGGAACCAACATGAGTCTTCATTATTCATCTAGTGTTAATGGTGAGGGTTCTACTCCTAAGGACCCCTTGTATAAGATATTAGATGAGTTGAGATCCCTTAAGTTGTGGAAAGAAAAACAAGAGAGAAAAGAAAAAGGTAAAAAAAGAGTGGAAGAAATAAGTCAAGATGAAAGAGAGAAAATAAGAGAGGAAGAAAGAAGAAAAATAATGAAAGAAATGAAAAAAGAAAAATATGTCTCCTATAGTAGTCATGACTCTTGCAAAAGTTTAAGTGAAGAACTTAGCGACTATTATAGAGGGCGCCATAGTTCACAAACTAAACATCACTCCCAAAGAAGAGAAAAGGATAGAAGGCCTCAAGAGGTTAACATTAGCCTCCCATATTTCCATAGAAAAGATAATGTTGAGGCCTACTTAGATTGAGAAATGAAGGTTGAACAACTCTTTGCTTGCCATTATATTAGCGAAGAGAGAAAAGTTCCATTGGCTACCCTTAGCTTTCAAGGGTATGCCTTCTATTGGTGGACTTCCCTTGTTAGGAATGAAGGATTCATGGGGATCCTCCAGTAGAGTATTGGAATGATCTTAAGAGTGCCCTTAGGAAGAGGCACATTCCCTCCTACTATGAAAGGGAGCTTATGGACAAGCTCCAAAGGCTTAGACAAGGGAGTATGAGTGTTGAAGAATATAGACAACAAATGGAACTACTCCTTTTAAGAGCTGGACTTAGGGAGGAAGAAAGAACAAGCATAGCTAGGTTCCTTAGTGAGCTTAATATGGAAGTGAGGGACAAGGTTGAACTTCTTCCATATAGGGACCTAGATGAGCTAGTCCAACTTTGTATAAGAGTGGAGCAACAACTTAAAAGAAAGCCTTCTTCAAAATCTAATGGCTCTCACTCTTATCCAAGGAAGGACCAAGCCCATGGAATTTTGGGGGCTGCACCTTCAAAACCCAAGGAAGATAAGGGTAAGACCACAGAGAAATACACCCCTAAGACTAGTTCCCAAGAAAGGACTAGCAACATTAAATACTTCAAATGTCTTGGGAGAGGTCACATTTCCTTTCAATGCCCCACAAAGAAAACCATGATCACGAGGGGTCAAGACATTTATAGTAGTCAAGAGGAGACTACTTTTTGCCCTTCCTCTAGTGGAAGTGAAGAGTCTATTGAGGAAGTCTACCCCCATGAAGAAGGTGACCTCTTAATGGTTAGAAGGCTCCTTGGAGGTCAATCTTGTGATCTATCTCAATCCCAAAGAGAGAACATCTTTCATACAAGATGCAAAATTTTAGATAAAACTTGTTCTCTCATTGTGGATAGTGGATCATGTTGTAATTGTTGTAGCACAAGTTTAGTTTCCAAGTTGAACCGCACTATCATTCCCCACCCAAAACCTTATAAACTTCAATGGCTCAATGAGCAAGGGGAAATGATAGTTAACCAACAAGTGAAGGTACCTTTCTCCATAGGGACATATAAGGATGAAGTTAGTCGTGATATAGTTCCCATGGAGGCAGAACATATTCTTTTAGGAAGGTCATGGCAATTTGATAGGAAGATCATTTACAATGGCCTAAGTAATGAAATTACCCTCACCCATCTTGGAACTAAATTTGTGTTGCATCCTCAAACACCTTCACAGGTGGCCAAAGATCAACTAACTATGAAAGATAAGAGGGATGAGGAAGAAAAACTAGAAAAACAAAAGAAAAAGAAGGATAGTAAGGCATTGTCTTCAAAGGTCAAGGGGAAGGAAAAACAGGAAAAGGATTCCTCCAAGAAGATTGTTAACAAGGAAAATCATTTTGCAACAAAAGGTGATATTAAAATAACACTCCTTCTTAAACAATCTTTCTACCTTCTCATATCAAGGGAAACATCCCTTAGCACCGCCATACCTCTTGAGCTTGAGGTTATTCCTCAAGTAAAGGAGTTGTTGGATGAGGGTTTATTTCGCAAGAGCTTAAATCCTTGTGCTTTGTTGGTGCCTAAAATAGGTATTATTAGGCACCAAATCCCTATGATAGGTGGTATGATGAAGGTGTTGAGTGGTGCAACACTCTTTTGTAAAATCACTCATGCACCCAACATCTTTATGATTTGTGTACATAGGGACTCATTAGGTAGGTTTGTTCTTATTTTTTGTTTCAATGCAAACCTAGGTGCTCATGTGGGACACCTTAGGTTTGCCGTAATTTTTTGTAGGAATAATCAACATGAAAATAAAGAAAAATGTATGTTTTCTTCTATTACTTTCCCTAACTTTTTAAATAGTGATCAAGGGCTTCCTATGGACCCTAAGAGAATAAAGGTCATTCCTGAGTGGCCTACTCCACCAAGTATAAGGGAAATTTGGGGCTTCAATATCTTAAGAAAATTTTACAAAAGGTTTGTCCCATATTTTTCTATACTTGTAACACCACTCATTGAGTTGGTGAGGAACTATATTCTCTCATGGGAAGATGGCCAGGAAAGGGGTTTTTCGTCCTTACCGTACTCTAACATACCCAACATCACTAATACATATGTTTTTATTCTTTTTACAGGTGTTGAGGAAATAATCCATGAGTTTCAAGAACCTCTAGATTTGAGGTCAAACCCTTTTCAAGGGAGAGGTAATGATGTAATTCTACCCCCCAAGGGCATTGGATAGAAGACTCCAAGAAGATTGGGCCAAAGATGCAAGAGAAGGCCCTAGGGTTCTCATGAGCCTTAAGGTAAATTTCGGGCCCAAGGGATAAGTATGAGCCCACATATCTTTGTACATATTCGATTAAGGTTTCATTAATTTTGGTCCTTGTATTTAGGGCTCCATAATGTAGGTAGGGTACCCTAGAAGTATAGGATTTTTCAGCCCTTGTATTTTAGGGCACCTAGACTAGTTTTTGTATTAGGGGTAGTTTTGTAATTTCACATGCACTAAGTGAATATTTGATGTGTGTGGTTGGAAATAAATTTAATTGAATTGGTAGAAGTCCAATCTAATTAAATTTTAGAGGGGGAGGTGAGCATTTGCTATTGCCACATCATATAGTCACACTTTGTGCATGTCCTTCATGCTTTACATGTCTCATGACACCTAAGCACACTTAGTGGAGAATCTTGGAATTGATCTTGGATTAATGGACTGAACCATAACTAAAATTCACTAATCATAATTAGTGAAATTTTGGCTCCAAAGTTTGGCTCCACAAATTCAATTTCAAATTCAAGTGAAATTTGAATTGAAATTCAAATTTCCCTCCAATTTTGTGACACTTAGGCTATAAATAGAGGTCATGTGTGTGCATTTTTTTAACTTTGATCATTTGAAAATTAAACTTCAGATTTCAAAGGTCTCTTAGAGCACAAAATTTCGTGCTCTTCTCTCCCTCTCCCTTCATTCATCTTCTTCTTCCTCCAAGCTCTTATCCATGACCTCCTATGGTGGTGAGCTTCTTCTAGACTCATCTTCTCCTTGAAGTGGCGTCTTCTCTCTCTCTTCCTTCTCTATTCCGCTGCCATTCATTTTCCAAGAAGCAAAGGAATCCATTGATGAAGAAGATCCTAGGCCTACGAGCTCCAATGGAGCTTACATCAATTTCTCTCAAGATATTCAAAGTGTTTTGAGAGATTTTTAGAACTATATAGAAAATATACAAAGAGCTTTTTATAGAAAGAATATGAATGTTTGTGCGTTGGTTCATGTGTTCATTTGTTCAAAACTTCTGGTATTTATAGGCCTTTATCTTCAAGTGTTTATTGTCTCACACCGGATTAATTTATTCACTTAAGCTTATGTTTGATGCTTATTGCCATAGGAGCATTTAATACTTGCATTAAATTCATGCCTTTCCTCATGCAGTGAAACCACTTTGATTGGCTATCATGTTGAACACTTTAGCAGAAAACCACTTCCCTTTGGTCAAAGGAAGTTTGTCACAATAGAGCATGTCTTTTGATTCTTGTTTGGCCCTTTCAGAACTTGAGCTTCATTTATTCTTCATAGCATTCGACGGATCATAGGAGAATATTCTTGCAAAACAAATCTCATACATAGAGAAATAAATGAAGTCTTAAATACCATCTTTTAATGTTGCATCAGATCATGGCTTAAACATGCTTCCGTCTAATAGTTCAAACTCAAGATCACAAAGCATGGTTTGATATCACATAAGACCTAAATTATTAGCCTTTGCATTTATTTGCATACAATCAAAATAATTAGGAGTTCTGATTTGTCTTAAGACGTAAATGTCTTTTGACATAACAGCTAAGGAATAAACATTACTTTATCATAAATTTATATCTTATCATAAAAAACTAAGAGTATGGATGGATTGTCCTGTGTAGCATAATGGATTGTCTAGACTTAACGTTAGTCTCTTTGTGCTTATGCACTCGAGACTAGGGGATTGTGTACCCCTCCAACCCTCTCGGTACATATTTAGCCTCTTTGTGAAACTACACTGGAGGTTGATGGACTGTGTACCATTCGATTCTTATTAGGCCGACCTGCCCAATGCTCATTGACTCGGATGTCAAACAACTCGACCCAAATACGACATTACTATATAACCCATATTAGACCTAGAAAGCAAAAGAGATGAACACTTTCACACTTGAATGCTCTCCGGCTAGGTCTCCTCTCTCTAAGGCATGATCTAGCTACAGGAAGAGTAACAATTACTCAGTTTTGTCACTGTGTAGTACCTTCTCCTTACAACATAAATTTCTCATTTAGTTCTTAATGAAATTTCATAAACTTTACCAATATAAAATGCTCTAGGTCTCTAGTTTTGAAAAAGGTATCACTCACCATCAGAAGTTAACCACACACAGAGAACTATGCATTTTACCAAGACATATTCATACATGACAAAAAAAGTCTCAATGACTTCATAGAGTCGAGTTTTATCACAACATAAATAGCATGAGAGAAAATGGAAACCCTCATATCTCTTATTTGTAGAGGTCACTTTGAATGCACCTAATGGGTCTATTCAAGCATGGGATATGAATAAAAGGAAAAGATAAGAATTTGAACTTAGAAATGGAAATATATGTTGAAGATAACAAGGTTTCTATGAATATTACATATGAAAGCTTCAAACTTTGACCCCAAAAGTCTCTACTTGGCCTCCAAGTTAAAAGAAAATAAGAGAATTGGTCCCCAAGCAAGGAGTACAAATGCTCCTTTTCTCACCCTATGAAAATAGTGCATGAGTGAATGAGGCTAAGGTGTCATGTTTTGATTCTTTTATATTGGGTCAAAAGCCTAATTGAGATGGGCCCATTTAGCTTAAGTGTCATGTTGTAGGGTTAATTAAGTATTAAGACCATAATCTCACTTAATCTAGCTCTTTAGTAATGTCTAGACAACTAGTCTAGTTCTTATTAGATTTATTTAATGTTATCAACTTATTAATGTTGTTTGATTTAATTAGGACAATATGATCCTTAATTGTAAAACAATTATTTCCCTTAATTTAATCCATACTAGATTCATTAGGATAGTTATTAAATTTTATTATAGACTAATTCTATCATTTACATAAAAGTTGCTCCTATTTACTATTTTGCCATTAATGAGTAGACTTAGTCAACTCCTTCCTATAGACTATAGTTAACTTTAGTTGATTGAAGCTGACTTTATTATTTTAAAGAGAAAATGAATTTCTTTCATAGTTTTACTATTATTTCTGTCCATTCTAGCTCACTAACCCTTTATTGAATTAATTTATTCTTTTTCCTATATCATCATCATCATTATTATTATTATTATTATTATTATTATTATTATTATTATTATTATTATTGAATTTCTAATATTCAAAATTTTTGAATGTTACAAGTGACATTATTCAACTCCCTTCTATTGACCAACTAATCCACTTCACATATTACATGGTGGATCCGACCTCACATAATCATAGAGAGGGAGCTTCAAGAAGAGATTTTTTACAATTAATCCAAATTTGTGGTTGAATTCTTTTCAAATGGGAGCGGATGATAATGGACTATCCTCGAGGACCACAGAAAAGGACAAGGGTGGGCTCCTAACATGTTCCCAATTCAACAATTACACACATTCTAAACAACGATTCAACAATTACACACATTTATCTTTAAAATTCCTAATTCTCAAGAACACCAAAAAGGGTAAAACCCACAACATAAACACCAAAAATTAATTGACACATCAATTTTTTGGTTTTGAGGTATTGAAAATTCGTTGAATAAAATAAAATAAATAGAGCAAATTACACTCACCTTCTCTCTATTTAGGACTTATTACACTCGCACTCCCTCATTGTTGGACCCTTACATAAACCCTTACTTTTTGCAAGTTTGTTATCGACACACCCCCTACACCGTAATGATGTTAATTACATTAACGTAAGCCCATCACATGTGAGGCATGAAATAATAGATAGCACACTAGAAGGGGGGGGGGGGGGGGGTTGAATAATGTGTTAGATAAATATGATTTCTTTCACATAGAGATGATTTTTCTCAAGCAGATATGCTAAAAGCAAGGTTTTGAATGTATCATCCAATGGATGAAAAAAAAATTGTTGAAAACAAGTTACTATTGTCCAATGCTAATAAAACAATGTTTTCACAAATGTTTTCAAATGAACACTTGTGTGACAAAGTGTGTCAAAATAAGCACAAGAGAATACAGGTCAAATAACTTTAGAGAGAAGTAGAAATACTTAAGTTTATACTAGTTCGCTCAAATTGAGCTACATCCAGTTCTTCTTCACAAACTTGTGAAGGGTTCTACTAATCAAAGCTTGATTAAAAACAAGTATTATGTCCCGCCACTCCAGGCTACAACATTATTCTCTAGACAACTTCTGGCATATCCCTTAGACTCCCATTGAGTCTAAGAACACCAAAGTATTGTTTAACATCAAATCACACCTGGCTTTCACAAACAACAATGTTTGAATTGAATATGCAGATTCAAATCACTCAATAAAGTGGATAAACACTTAAGATTGAATACAATGGAATAACTTTGCAAGGTAAAGAATAAACAACTTAAGCACCAATGTGTCGTCCAATGATTTGATAGAAATATCACTTCAAATTCACTTGCTCATTTTTCTCTCTATTTTCTTGCCTCTGATAGCAGGGCTTGAGTCATCTTTTATAGTCTTCAGAGAAGAAATCTGTTATGGGTTTGCGCTTGCCTTGATATGATCATTTTCTCATAGGTGGAGACATTGCAACGTGCCATGTTCTTGTGGAGAGAGAATGAATATTAGTACAAACAACAACACATGCTCCTTCCTCCATAATAATAATGACCCATGGTAATATTCCTTCAAATTTCTTCTATTCTCTTATATTATGTCCTTACATCCTTGAAATTCAAATGTTATATATTCAAATAGGAAAGAAAAAATGAATTTATGAAAGAAGTTTCTATAAGTGAATAAATCCATTGGACGCAAGTATAAGGACACAATGTACACATATTGGTATTCGCAAATTTAAGTACGAACACTTCCCTTTTTAGCTAACTTGAATGCAATACATGGTTGGACGTCACTTAAACTTAATAGAAAGAGGTTTCTACAAGTAAATAAGTCCATTGGACGCAAGTAAAAGGACATAATGTATAAATATTGGTTTTCACAATGGAGTGGACGCTAGTTTATAACAACACGTTGGACACTAAATGTAACTCTTAATAAAAGCAATTTCCAGAGTGTGAATGGACAACAACTAATAAGAATATAGTGTAAATGCTTATTACCATGTTTGATCATATTTAGTAAGTCTTGATTCAGTTAAAATAAATCATTAGTCAATCAATAATTTATATCTTTGTAATCATCAAAATTTAGATAGATCGTCCAGTTATAGCATAATGGACCATCCAAACTTAACAAGGCACATGCATGTTTAATGAAATTTTAGGACAAAAATGTCTTCGCCTTCCTTGCATTACCCATTAAGATTTGCATTTTCCCTTTATGAAATTGTAACAGAAGCAACAATGCAATCCAATCCATGGTTCTAGCCATGCACTTCAACTTGAAGAACTCTCTTTAAGTAAAAAAACATTGCATTACAAATTTAATTGCACTTACACATTGACCAAGCTTTTGAAACCCAATTCCAGCTTCAATCTATACCAATTTCACACCATCGGATTTTTACAAATTAAATCATAAGTTCATTAAACCAAGAAAAGATAAAGAAAAGAGAGGAAAACTCATAAACAACTTGAGTTATTTTATCTTTGAGGCTTAACTCGAAAACATAACAAAAGCTATGGAATTGAGATCTGAAAATTCATAACTTTTTCCCTTCTTAGTTACACAAAAATACATTAGAATATCTACCCCTTTATTTATGTACGTAGTAATAGGTATATTCAATTTATAGCTTAGACTTGTAGCATCATCAATCTCTGGTTAATTAATTAATTTTTGCACTTAGAGTGATGCTAAAGCTCAAGAATCCCGGTTGGAAATATTTGTTCCCTTGTATATGGCAAACTTGACATTTTCACAAACCTTTAAGCTTCTAACCTACATCGGCAAAGCTTCTCTGATGGCTTGTTGTTGTTCTTGTTGATAGTGGTGATGAGCGAACAATGAAGTTTGTTGTTGCTCGATGTTGACATCGCAACAAACTACACAACTGTATTGGGAGCAGTAGGGGCAAAGATCCATTTTATTTTCTAAATCATAGTGGCGTCCAACTACACACCCTCGAGTGTCTAACAACAAACTATCGAGTGTAATAAATCCTAAACACATGAGATCAGTGTAATTTGCTCAAATATATAAGATACATAATTCCTATAGTGGTTTAGGGCCAACCTCACTACCTACAATTAAATTCCATACCCATGAGGGAGAACTCTAACTCTCCCTTACCTAAAAAACATGAATATGCAGCACAAGGTTGAAGATGTCTTCACGACAGTCCTTTGATATATCTATTCACATTTAATCCAATAATCCTTGTGAATGTTCCCCCTATGGCTCTAAGCAATGACACACGCCATTCCAAAAGTTGGCATGGAAAAGAAAAAAAATAGGTTTAGGTTTGGAACCTATATGACAACTTACGAGTTAGTAGGTTGCAACCTGTAAGAGTAATGCATGATTGTTTAAATGAGTTGCTTATCTAAAATTTGTGAGCTCTACAATGATGCATAGACTTAAAAACTTTACACAAAAATTTACTTCAATACTAAAGTTATTAGAGTGAGTGATTAACTTGAGTCACATTAAATTTTGTAATTGAAAAATAGTTCTTTAATTAATAAGAATGAATTAAACAATAATTGTTTATATAAATAACTTACTTAACTGGCGCACTACCAAGTCATCTACTCCAATAGTAAAAATTTATCAAGCAATGTTGCCTAATTTTAAACAACTCATGAAACATCCACATTGAAGATGCTCTAAGGCCCATCTAAAATGCTTAATAAAACATATTTCTTTCTTTTAACAAAAACCCAGTTTCAAAATCCATTGCATATACCCAAAATACTACTTATTTAAATAACTATATAAAACAAAATAATTTAATGGAAACTATATAAAAAAATTCTATAAAAACAATTTTCACCTTTTATTATATATAATGTAAACAAGAAATCAAGGTGTTATAGAGGAACTGCCCTTGATTCATATGGTTAGGTTGCGCAATCAAACACAAGGTGACATTGATTAACTTATTAGAGGCTAGGAGGAGTGGAGGGTATCTTACCAAACTGATTGGAAAGGAAGTTTTTTAATATGACTAAGGCCTAACTAAAGTTTGAGGTCCATCCTCTTTGGCATGCAGATTATAATCAAAGGCACCCAAAATTGACGTCATCTCACAGTACTTCAGTAATAGCATATAACTCTTACTCGTAGGCCATGGACCCTAAATACGAAAATCCACTTCATTCTCCTAAATTATATATACCTCAAGTATCATTATTATAGATACACACATTTGTTACAATATACCTTGAGTTGGATTCTTTGCCAATTCAAGCATCAAAGTGTATTTGTACAGAGACCAGGGGAAAGGTGTTGGCCATGACCCCTTCCCTCAAGATAATATAATATAGGGGAAAGGTGTTAGCCATGACCCCTTCCCTCAAGATAATATTGATAAAGATGTTAATACCCAATCTGGCCCTTCAATTCCCTCAAGACTCTTTTATATATATATATATATATATATATATATATATATGAGAAAAAAAGAAAAATATTAATACGAGAGAAGACGTCGAATATATTAATATTTAAATCTTTATTTTATATACTTTAATTCTTAAATATATTCTCTCGTTTCTACAAATATGTGACCTCTTAGCTTTTAGTGCCTGTATTTTATTTTATTTTATTGGTTTTTTGTTCTTATAATTTAATTGCTATTTTTTTCTTTTTAGTCCATATTTTTTTATTTTGTTTTTCTTTCCTGCAAATATATCATGTTTTCTTTTAGTCCATGATGATATTATTTTATGATGTGATATCTTTAATTATCTCATGATATTAACATTTGTTGTTGTGATACTTGATTACATTATTATTTGGCGACTGGTGCTTAATGATATGATTATAGTATTATTATCGTTAATCACATCAGCTCTTACAATGAAAAATAAATAGACTAAAAATAAAATGTTTAAAATTACATAGATAAAAATCATATCTTTACAAATCATAAACAAAATTTGATACAATTACATGGATAAAATACATATTTAAACCAAATATATATTAACAAATAGTAAAGATAGTGTCACATGAAAAACTAAAATAAAATATCACTTCACTTTTAAAAATAAGGACTTAATTTAATAATATGAGGTTGAGATTAATTAGAGATGAAAATGGTTTTTTAATATATATTGAAAAGTAATTAAAGTTAAAATTTGAAGAAAAAATAAATATTAATGTAATCAAAAAATTGAAAATGATTAATAATTCTAAATTTTTACAAAAATATTAAAATAAAACTGAAATATTCTTTATGATAAAAAAGACAAAAAAAAAAAGACGCGTATCTACGTTTAAAAATAAATTTATAAGATTATACTATAAAAAAATATTGATATTATAAAAAAATAGTTAGAGGTGATCCAAGCAAGTAGAACCACGCGGAATGGAATTTGAAGATAATAGATATACATGTCATCAAATTGAGCTATCTTTACCTCTCGATCCACACTTTCCGCTTTTGGATGGCTTCAGGAATATTTCCATTTCACTTTAAGTATCTATAAAAGTGTAAAAAATGATTAAGCTATAATGTTAATTTATTATTTAGCAAGAACCAAAGTTTTAGAAGGTATACGGCACATGTAGAGAAATAATAATATTCATACATATATATGGAACAAACAAATCTCGACCACATAAGGGAAAGTATTATTCTCCTGTTTTTGAGTTCACAAATAGTGTATATTCATGAGGATATATTTCTACGTATCCATTGGCCCCCTCTTCAATCTTTTCCACTAACTAAAGCTCCAACCTTGGATTCTTGGCTGCTTGTATCCTCTTCCATACATAGAATTTATTTGCTTGAAGATGGTGACGGTTAAGAAATGGAATTAATTTGAGGTACAAAATTGACTCGATCTCACTTTGAGTATATATGATATATCTGTTTCTTCCTCACTACTGGCTTGCTCTGTTTAGGATATCTCCAATCACATAGGGGCTCCGTTTCAGATTCTTCGATATATTTATTGTGACAAATGTTTAAACTCATGCCACTAATAAAAGTCAAGAGTGCAGTATACGGTATACCATATTATTGACCGCGAACAACATTCTATTAATTGATCCTGTGTGTTTCATGAAAATCAAATTATATGACTTTTGAAGATTCTGTTTTACATTATTGACCGCGAACAGCATTCTAATTGATAGTGTTTTTTTTTTTCTCTTAAAGTCTCGCAATTAAGAAAAAGGTATGAAACAAGCCTTGTCCGAACAATATCAATTTTTGGAAAGTTAATTTTGTTTTTAATCCTTAATTTTTTAAAAGATTTTTTTAGTTTTCTAACAATTTTTTAACATTTTTTTTTACCGCTGAATTTATAGAGTCTTTGACTCCTCGACGTCCCCGAAGTATTCCCATGTGCTTTGATCATTTGAATCTACTATATACGAGACTAATTTTTTTAATTTGAAGCTTAGTTACACTAAAAACTTTTCATCCCTTCCTATGGATGTGCTATACAAAAATTAAACTTATGGCATTTCCCACAAACTCATCTTGCAGTTAAGTTGCACTCTTTGAGTGAATTTTTTTTGTCCCTATACTTGTCAATCAACAATGTTAACATATAATATATGTAATAGTCAAGTTGGTAGTTCAATAACTTGTCACGATATGAAAGAGACTGATATGATAGTTGTGTGATCTTTTTGATAAATTATGCTTTTAATCTTTTATCAATTAATTTGATCTTTTTAGTAAATTATATTTTTAATCTTTTATCAATTAGTCTGATGTCATCAACATATTTGAATAAATAAACATTAAAAGAATAATTTATATAAAAAAATTACATGTAAGTAGTCTCATATCTTTTATGACTTCACAAATAATTGAATTATCAATAAAAGGATTAGAATTGTTAATATATAGAGACAAAAAACACTAAATTTTGTTATTTAGGAATTAAAAGTAAAATTTGCAGAAAGTTAAGGAATAAAATTATAATTAACCTAAAAAAAGGAATAAAAATATAATTAATCCTAATTTTAATATGGGGCATTGTAAATACAGAAGAATATAAGTCGTTCCGCTAGCTACCTAAGCAGCTAAATATTGTTGTAAACTTGTAACATGTAATGCTAGATAGTTTACGAAAACAATAGCAAATGTAAGTATATGGTTTGAGTTAATAATTAATATTACTTTGGAAACAAGATAAATATAATTGTGGTCAAGTTTCTTTCTTTTTCTAAGCCTAAATATAGGGTGTTTGTGTAGTAACCTATTTCTTTGCAAAAAAAGATATTCTCGATCGGACAATGTGTCAATGAGTGATAGTATGAGATGTCCATGCATTTTGGTCTTCTACCAAAAAAGCAAGTAACTATATGAGAGAACAACATACTGTAGTATGAATAATTGGGAGCACATTTTATCGTGAAAGTGCATGTTGAGTGTGGCTGTCGTTTTCTTTACAACTTGGTAACCAAACAGGTTTGGGACCATTCAAGGAGTGGTAAAGAAACGTTGTCTTTTGGGAGCTTTTTCTATGAGGTATATCCAGAACTGTGAAACTATTGGTTTGAGACTAAGGATGTCTTTTGGTGTAAATATTTTTTTGAAAAAAAAAACAATAACAAATGCCCAAGCTAGTGATAATTGGAACCAAGAAGTTCATCGCCAAAAATTATTACATGTGGCGTATACGTGCATGGAATCATATCACCAAGGTTTAGATTGGTGGGAAAAAGTGTAAGAGGACACATTATTTTAAGAACGAGATGCCAGATATATAAGGAAGGCGATGACGCATTGACAAAAGAGGCTTGAAACAGTTCACAACACCATTTTATTCAAATGAAAACATTGCACAACTATAGATTTATCAAGAATGAGCTAATGCCTCCTTACATAATGAAATGGCAATTAATTAATGTTTCAGCGACGAAAAGTAATGTTGTCAACTTATATTGGAATAATCATTTTATCCATGGTTTAGACCTATTAAACATTTATAGTATTATTTCTTTTTATTTTTAGTTGTGTATTTTACATACTATATTTGTTCTTAATAAAAAATAATCTCATTCATTTTAAATTACCTTTATTTATATTTTTACGCACAATATATTATTTGAAAATTTTTAAGTGTATCATTTTCAATTTACCTTCTTTTATATTCATCCTTCAATTGAATTTCAATAGTTTTTTTAAATATAAATAGTTAAATATAATCTAAAATCATAATTTAATTTTTATTGTAGATTCAAATATAAATTATATATTTAATTATATTTATTTATTTCTTATGAATTTTAATTATAATGTATTTTATATGTTAAAAATTATTTATCATTTAAATTTTAATTATATAAATAAGCATTTATTATCCATAAACTGAAATACTAATTTATGTGTATGGAATATTGCTCCCACAACTAAACATTTTTAGATTCGTCACTCGAGATAGAACAAGAAAAAAAAGTGGTGAGATTCTATAGTAAACAGTTCTTGTGCTTGAGGTTAGATCGGTCAAAATAATGTTAATTTTTGTGCTAAAACAAATATGGGAAGGATAACATATAAATGACTTAAATATAATTCTGCTTGATGATAAATTTTTTAATTTTATTTTGGTTTTTAATACTTTTTTAATTTTTTTTATCCCGAATAATTTTTTTTTTGTCTCCAAATGTGTTTAGACAGTGTTTTGAAAAGTGAAATAAAGTGATTTAGATAGTTATGGGCTGCAAAAAAAATTAAAAGTTTATTAGAGACAAAGAAAAGTTAAAAAAATGTTATTAGAGGTAAAAATAAAATATGAAAATTTATCATATAATCAAAAACATACTTAAGATTCGGCCAACTTGACTACGCTCAAACCATTGGATCTACCATAAAAAGACTTGATACCATAAAAAAAAAAACCCATAAAAACATGACCAATTTGACTACGCGCAAACCATTGAAAACATTAACGGAGAAATATACAGTAGTTTTATGTGCATAAAGGATGAGAAAAATAAATTCTCAATGATGCTCTAGAAGTGAGTTAGGAGTCCCAATTTGGCATAGCATTATCATAGCTAGATGTATCTAGCAAATGCATTTGAGAGGTTTTCATGTACATATACAACATCCAAACGAGCCTAATATATATATATATATATATATATATATATATATATATATATATATATATATATATATATATATATATAATATAATATAATATAATATAATATAATATAATATAATATAATAAAAGTATTAGATCCTTAAGATATATAAAAGGAATAATTAAATATTTTTTTAGTGTTTTTTTTATAAATAGAGTACAAAGAATATAAGATTCTCACAAGAACATTTCAACAAAAACAAGCTATATAATCAATACAACTGTAAAATAAAAAAAAAATAAACAATGACCACTGCCCTTCTTGCTATTAAAACCCATCTACAATCTGATCGTTATCAAGTTAAAAACAAGTCAAAAGAGCACGGAGAACATAATTTAATCATGCAAAATCTAACTAGATCACACAATGACCGAAAAAAAAACTTTTTCCGTCTTAACAGAGAACTAACATGTTACTACATCCGGTCCTTATATATAAACAATAGTATAAATCATTAAGATATAAATCATTAAGGTAATAATTACATTTAATACTATCATAAATTTAAATTTTATTTTAAAAATATCTTTAAATTTAAAAATTATAAGTAATTATCTCATTTAATATTAATACTCATAGTGTAATGAGTGAATGTTAATAAACAGAGTTAACAATAAATTAAAAATATAAGAAAAAAATCATTTGTTATATAAGCAGTATAATATTAAAAATGTTAATCGGTAAGATCCCATGATACCTTAGCCATACATAAACTGCATACAAATTCGATTTATTACCGGATAATATAAGACTAAGTGATGAATATCTTCCTCAACTGAAAAACACAACACATCGCACCTGAGGCAATACATCTCTCTTATAAAGATTAACTCGAGTTAACAACTTATCCAAAAGGACTCACCAATATAATGCAAACATTTACATGGGATATACATGAGATGATGATAGTTATGTACCGTTATAGAGTCAAAGAAAATCATTAAATGTAAGTGATGGCATCGATTTGTGCATACTAATTAACTATTTGAGTAATGAAAGTGATTTTGTCATGAGTGGTTGTTCTTTCCTCTACAAAACATGGCTGTCGATGCTTGCATTTTTTCCCTGGGTGAGACCTATGTAATGATTAATAAAAAGTTATGATCAAGTGATAAGCTAATTGCATTAATTAATTTCGATAAAAAAAAAATTAAAGTAAATGGGAAAACTATAATAATAATATAAATTGTAAAATGAAGATAGAACTATAATAGGGTATAGATTTAGGTTAACTTCGATAGTAAAAGTATACAGTTATTGAATTATATTAGCCTAAAAGTGCTCAGTATCCATTCAACAAGCGATGAAGGGAAAATTTTCCTGCAGAAGTGTGATAGAACTAATTAGCTGAGTAAAAACTTGAACTTTGGGAGGATTCAAGGATAATAGAGCAAAGAACTTGTAATCATTAAGAAATCCAAACTTGGGATCCAAAATAACATTTCTTTATTCACCAATAGTAAATATAGATAACTTATGATCAATGTTCAATGATAGGCATGTGAAATTCAGCATTCCTGATAAGTGAGTATTGTGCTATCCCTTAGTTAATTAAATTTTTTGACTTATCCAAGTAGTAATAATTATTAAAGAAATTCATCGTTTCCTTTAGGTTAGAGGATGCATATAGCCCCCTCATCATATCCTTGATGTCCCATTAATTTTTACAGTTAGGTCTCTATGTATGTTTCATGCAGATATATAGTTTACACTTAACAAAAACATGTTAATAGAACAATATAAGCTAGAGATTTTGCTGCAGTTCTGCTTGAAAATGAGTTTATAACCAAGTATCACATTTTTTATTTCACATGAAATGACATCTAAAAGAAAAAAAAAAACCTATTTGAACAATATAATTAGTGTCATTCCTTACAACTTCTAAAGTGTTAATTGATTTGATTAAGAAGGATGTATCCGCGCGCGTGTACATCCTATCTAAAACTGTATTACAACAACCTTTCAACTCATGATGATTAGTAATCCAGTTACGAGGTTCAAAATTATACATTTTATGTTAAGTACTCTCGAATAACGCGTTGCACAATTTTACATTAATTATATGAATGATGAATGCAGTGCCCTCGCCTTCAACCAGGAAGTACTAGTGCAATGAGTCTACTACTATATCCATGGTTTAAGTAGGAATTAAACACCCTCATCATACAAATCCATTAGATATAGATTATCAATTAAGGTTTCAACCGTGCATAGATCTCCTGCTAGCTAGACCTAGGTTTAATTTATAGAATGGAAAATAGAAGGATTTCATAAGATACAACATTAATATAGAAACTTGGTATTAAATAATTAGGTTGAAGTACACGCTATTGCAATAACATTATTGTATGTTACATATAGGAATAATATATAGGCCATTGTTTTCCTCAATGATTTGAAAGTAAAATAATAAAGCTAACACTTAAAATTAAATTAATTCTCTGGCATAGCTTGTTTAAGGACACAGAAATTGAAAACGCAATTATATGGATCCCAATGAAATCCGATCTCATCACCTTTCCTGAGATCTCTTCTTCTGACGAAATCTTGGTTCCACTTTCCAATAAGAACATAGCTCTTGGATGAAGACCATCGCTTTAGAACGAGTTGGTGCATGGATTTGGTGTCCATGTCCCAAACTCTAACTGGGGTCCCTTCAGTTTCTGCAGCTCTTGCATGATATGCACCCAACATAGGCAAAATTTGTTTCTTCACCAAATCTGCAGCCAGCAAGAGTCTACTTAGGATTCCCAAATCGCTATCGGTTAGCGTCTTCTTGATCTTCCAAGGATCATCGTAAAGCTTCAGTGTTGTTGAAACTCCCTTATTGTTCATCTCCTCTTCATTTTTGTTGTTGCTGCAGAATCTTCTCCTTGATGTCCTAAAGTTAGAGGCTTCGCATATGGTGGATTTCGTCTTCTTTTGACACTGCTCCCTTTCATCTGAAGGGTTGCTCATGTTGGAAGAGATGAATAGGGTCGTGAACTTTGATGGGCTTTGAGATTGTAAACTCATAAGAAAGAAAGGTTGAAAGGGCTTAATTTGAGTGTTTTGAGTGTTTACACTACTAGCATTTTTTTTTTTTTTTGTGTATTTGTGAAATGGAAGTGAAGGCACATTTCCCCTTTCTTTCAACATATAAATGGATTTCTCATCTTTGTCATAGCCAGTAGAAAGGCATTTCTCATTTTTCTTTTCAAAAGTATGAATGAGATAAGAATCTCCAATGTCATAGAACTTATTCTCAACATCCTTTTATATAATTATTTTTGTTGTAGAGACGAATTAGTGTTGAAACTCTCTGAGTTGTGTTTTTTTTATTTTATTTTAGCTTAAATATAGTTTTGTTCCTCCAATTTGAGTTCAGGTTTTGTCCCCAAATTTGAATTTATTTTTTTATCTTTCAATTTTAAAAAAATATTATTTTTAATTTCTTATCTGCTAAAACAGGTCATAAATTATGTATTTAAACAACCAAAAACCAATCAAACGGGATTAAAAAAGTATTTTTCGAAATTAAGACTAAAGAAATTAAGTTTGAAGGACCCAAATAAAAATTAATCTAAATTTTAAGGATAAAAAATATATTTAAGTTTTTAATTTTTGAATTAATTAGTTTTGAATTTATTATTTTAGAGAATTACTAGTGACACCCTAAATACTTTTTTTTTTCAAATTGACTCAAATTTATTAAAAATTACAAATAAATAAATTACTCCGCCAATTTTAATAAACACTATTTGTAAACAGGGATTCTATTAATAAATCTTTGGCTTATAAAAAACTTATAAATAGGGATTATAATCTAACTACGACTGTTGAGAAAAAAGAGTAAAGAATGAATAGAAACTGGGGACCATGCGCTACAAACAATGGACCGCACTAGAAACAATGAGAACTTCAAATTTGATTTTATCACACTTGTATAGAATCTAAATACTTTTGAGTACGGTTCATCCATGTTCACTCAAACACTTGAGTAATTCTATACATACAAAAATTCCGAAGAAAAAAATATTATATATATATCCTCAAATTTCTTTCTGAATCAGGATTGGCTGATAACAATACTAATTATAGATTAATATCCAAAAATTAGTTGTACATGTAGCATTATTCTAATAATTAAAGAAATTGAAGTGTGACTCTACGTTCTCCATACTCATCATATTCTAACTCCTTGTATCTAGTTGAATTTTTTTTTAAGTGTATCTAGTTAACAATGTGATCTTGACATTTGGGAAAGAAATTAAACTGGGATTTCTTCAACAGTTTTCGTATATATTTAGTAGCTAGAGAACATTATAGGATGATATGTGGGTGAACTTAAGGAAAATCTTACGAAGAATGAAACGTAACCACAAAGTGAAAAAGGGAAATAAAATAGTGAAAATCCGGTGACGGGAAAATTAAGTACTTATAAAAATAACACTTAATATCACTTTTGATTCATTAAATTTTATATTGATACATTAAGTGTAAAAAAATTATTTTGATCTTTAAAATTTTAAAATATATCATTTTAATTATTTTTTTATTTTTTTTAAAACATTAGTGTTCTATTAATATTTAATTCAGCATATCTACGTACGTGACCCTGTTAACACAAAATTTAGTTGAGCATCAACCAAATTGGCCACGTTACTGGGTGCCAAATAATGTGGTAGAAGTTCTTCAACATCTTGCCTATATAAGAATAGAGCCATGCTAGAGATAATCGGGAGAAAAACAAATGATTTACACTCTCAAGTAGGAGTATAGATCCTCTAAATTAAAATGGTACAGTATTTAGTAAAGCAATAAATTTATTATTGGTGTATAATCAAAGGATTCATGTAGAATAGGATTATGTTATATTCACATGAGTGCATACAATTTATTTAGCGGGACAATTTTTATTCAATTTTTAAAATATGTAAAATCTTCTTAAATTAATTGCAGTCACATACCACAGTCAAAATTAGTCTTTGACTTTTTAACTCCGCATAAAAAAAATAACGCTTAAACTATAGACCCTACACATATGATCCATTCTTTAAATTATCAACAAAGTATTTAATTCTGACCTATTTTTTATTTAATAAAAATGATTATAGCTTAAATTTTATCCTTAAAAATTTAGAAAACTAAAAAGCCCTATGGTGCGGAAGCTCATTGCTTTGCATGATAACGTGTTTTCATCCACTGGCAATATGTGATTCGTGAATCGAATTTCTCAGCTGATAATTTGGTCAAGCATGCATTCGTTTAGTTTATCTACTGATTTTAGGACTTTTAATTTGTCTCCAGATTTTCTTTGATCATTTTTACTTCTTTTTTTTCTCTCTAAATTAAAGGTCGTCGTCTTTACTTACTTTTCAAAGATAATAAATTTATTCTTAATAAATTACTATAAATTAAAATAAAATTATATCTATTTGTATGTTTTAATTTATTGCTTTGATAAATGTTATGATGTAGGATACAAAACATGATTTGTTTCGTGCAGTGTGGAGTAGAATGAGAGAGAAGAGAGAATAGGAGAAAGTTAGAAAGAGAGAGATCTTTCAAGGATACTTTTAAAAATTGAATAAGTGATGGACTCAGTTAAGATACTGAATTATTGAGTCAGTGGTAGAACCCGTATGATCGATTCGTATTAAAAAAATTTAAAAATTTTATTCACTATCTTATAAAAAGCAAAAAATAAAAATAAAATTATATGACAAGTTAATATAATTCCACAAATTTATTCTTTATGTTCAAATTCATTATTCTAAACAAAAAATTAGATAAAAATTACCTATTAGCATATATTGCTAACAGTTATTAACCAATAAATTATAATAAGAATGTGATAAACTTATGTATTTATATTTATTTTTATATAATTTATACTTAGTTATATATATAATTTGTCATATTATTAATAATAAATTAACCTTGTAGCTTAGTGGTTAGTTTCCTACCATCTGAGTCTGAAGGCAACATGCACTTTTCTAATCAATTGAGTGACCACGCCTTTAAAGCCTGCAACAACACTCAACGCACGTCTCCTAAGCCCACAACACAATTAGCGCGTTGCCCCTGGGTCGATAATATATGTCGGCTTGAATCATAAACCAAGAAGGGGAGAGGGGAATTGGTTCCAAAATGATTTTAGACCCCAAATGAAAACTTTAGCAAATACCTTCTTTAATCCAATAGATTAGGTGTGTTACAAATTTCCTTTGATTTCTTAAACTCATTCAAACACTTACCCCATGATACAACAATTATTTAAAGCTCAATGGATAAGAAACTTATGGAAGAAGCAATACAAGAGTTATAAGGTTAGAGAAAAGATGCACACATAATTTATATTAGTTTGATTTCAAAGAAATCTACATTCAGTTGATCCATGTAACTCACTTGAATCTTTCCATTATCATCTTTTGAGTTACAAACAAACTCACGGACAAAAATGTACACCATAAATGCCTAAACCCTTGAAAACCTATCAAGAACTAAAATCACATGTAGAAAACTCACTACATGCAAACCATTGAGAAACCTACTCAATGAAAAATGAAAAACAGAATCGCAATTAAGGAAAAGTTTCACCTAATATGTGAAAGATATAAATGTTTTGAAATGCTTCCTATGTAGTCTTAAACTACCCTTCACGATTCATGCCAAGATCCATTGAATCCATGTGAAATGATGTTTTTAGTCGATGATCAAGGTGGTGATGACCCTCTGAGGTTTTTAGAAATCTCTAAATGAAAAAGCAATGAAAAATATGAGAGAAATGGTGTCCCACTCGAAGTCATTTGAAAAAATAATTTTTATAGCCTTAAAACTAAAATAGTTGATTATGACAAAGAGATAATCAGCTAAATTGTTCTTCGCATCACTTGGGTTTTCTGAAGAACATAATATCAATTATATTACCATTTAATTTACTGTTTACAAAAGTGAAAAACTTCTTTAGAATCAGATATCGATTAGACACTTAAGATACTCGACTATTTATGAGTTATTCCCAATTTTGAGAAATCAAAGCTCATTATTGATGCAATCCTACTCCGCAAGGGCATTGGATAGAAAAACTCCAAGTAGATTGGGCCAGAGATGCAAGAGAAGGCCCTAGGGTTCTTATGAGCCTTAGGGTAGATTTCGGGCCCATGGGCTAAGTACGAGCCCGCTTATCTTTGTAAATATTAGATTAAGGTTTCATTATTTTTGGGCCTTGTATTTAGGGCTCCATAATGTAGGTAGGGTACCCTAGAAATATAGGATTTTTCAGCCCTTGTATTTTAGGGCACCTAGACTAGTTTTTGTATTAGGGGTAGTTTTGTAATTTCACATGCACTAAGTGGATATTTGATGTGTGTGGTTGGAAATAAATTTAATTGAATTGGTAGAAGCCCAATCCAATTAAATTTTAGAGGGGGAGGTGAGCATTTGCTTACTACACCCCATTGCCACATCATATAGTCACACTTTGTGCATGTCCTTCATGCTTTTCATGCCTCATGACACCTAAGCACACTTAGTGGAGAATCTTGGAATTGATCTTGGATTAGTGGGCTGAACCATAACTAAAATTCACTAATCATAATTAGTGAAATTTTGGCTCCAAAGTTTGGCTCCACAAATTCAATTTCAAATTCAAGTGAAATTTGAATTTCCCTCCAATTTTGTGTGACACTTAGGCTATAAATAGAGGTCATGTGTGTGCATTTTTTTGGAACTTTGATCATTTGAATATTAACTTCAGATTTCAGAGCTCCTTTTGAGCACAAAATTTCGTGCTCTTCTCTCTCTCTCCCTTCATTCATCTCCTTCTTCCTCCAAGCTCTTATCCATGGCCTCCTATGGTGGTGAGCTTCTTCTAGACTCATCTTCTCCTTGAAGTGGCGTCTCCTCTCTCTCTTCCTTCTCCATTCCGCTGCCATTTATCTTCCAAGAAGCAAAGGAATCCATTGATGAAGAAGATCCTAGGCCTACAAGCTCCAATGGAGCTTGCATCATGTGGTATCAGAGCATCTTCATCTAGGTGATGTTCTTTTGCTTCCTCTATCTTTTTGTTCGGTGAATTCTCTTTAATTCCTTGTTCTTCATCTTATTCTCCATGTATATCCTCCATTGTCTTGTGGTTTGGTGCTGTTTAGAGTAGATTAAAAAAAAATAAACCGATTAAATCTTAGATCTACACTTGTTCTTGCATTTCTATGGTTCAAATTTTGTAGATCTACTCTTGAATCTTGTTTTTGTGTTGATTTTAGGTTCTATCAATTTTCATTCATAATATTCTTGTTCTGAACCTTTAGATCTAAATTTTGTTCCAAAATATTGATTAGAAAAAAAAAACACAAAAATCTAAGTGTAAATCACTTAATCCATGTTGTCTTAGAGTCATGTTTAGTCATAGTAATTGTCACATTATGTTCTAAGTTTGTGTTGAATTTTATTTTGTTGATTGAATTATAGATACATTTGTTCATGTATTCTTGTCATTCTTAGCCTATCTTTTGAATTTTGAGTCTAATTCATGCATGTTATTTAGTTCATAACATGTTCTAAATCAATTCCTAGAAGTAGTCTTGTTCTTGAACTTTTTTTTTTGCTTTCTAAGTTTCCTACATGATGCCTATGATGAAGTTGAGTTGTGGTGCTGAGTTGTGGCTGGATTTGTGAATCAAAATAAGTCTTAAGCTCTCTTTAATTGTGTTATTCAAGATAATTGAGCATAAGCAAACACAAATTGTAACTATCCAAGCCTTAAGCAACATAAACACTACTCTTGATTTCTAGGCTGAAATCGCTGGTGCTGGCAGCTTGAACATACGAACTTGTATAAATTACTGGGAATTGGTAACTACGTTTTTTGAGCTGAAACTTTTACTGAATTTTCTAGACATCTGGACCAAAATTATAAAAAAATAATCAAGCGATTTGGATTAAAGAAAAAAATAATAAAAATCTCACAAGTTGGCAGAAAAATCAGTGTCCAGGAAAAAAAAAGGAAAGTGAAAGGAAAGTGTGCTTGTTGTTTTGGCTCAAAATTTGTTCTATAATTGGTGCATATTTTATACCAATCCTAGTTCTGAAATTTCAATTGAACATTATTGTGAAAACAAGTGCCAAAACTAGAGGTTTCTTGAGTCTTTTTTTTTAGAGTTTTTCTACTCTACTCTAGAGCCATTCTAGGTTTCTCTTTGAGTCCTAGCTTGCTTTTTGTGCTTTTCATTGCTTTAATTGTTGAATAATCCTTGGAAATTTGTCTTGTTAAAACTCTATTGGTTTAGCTTTCATTTCATTTTTTTTTTTGTCTTTGGTTATTGCTTGTCTCTTTGTTTCCTTGCTTGTGAGTTGCCATATAGGGAATTGGAAAGGAGGATTGGTGCCATATCTTGAAGAATTTGAGTCAAGAAGCAAGGGGCCAACCACCTTAAGAGCTATTGGACTAAGAAGCACTCCAAATTGAGTGAAACACTAAAGAGAGAATAGCCACCACAATTGAGGACTTTTTTTCTTTGTAATTTTGTAATTGGCAATTTGCTTTGCTTTCAAATTTTGTAACAAAAAGGCCTTTCATTGGAAGTAAGTTGGGAGCCTCCGCTAGGTCACCCTACTTCCATTTGTGTGTAATAATTTTAGGCAATTTCCCCTTAGGATAGTGAGTGTTTTGTTGGGAACCTTAAATGAGGTCATCCAAACACTCTTAGGATCCGCCTAGTTTGCATTTCTTGCACTTTAATTTCTTGCTTATTTTCATAGCTTATTTCCTTTACCCTCCATTGTCAAACTGCCTAGATAGCTTGCCTTTTACTAATTAGTTTTTACCTTATCTTTCACACCTCTTTTAGTGTTTATTTTGGCTAGTTTCAACCATAGTTTATTTTACCTTTTGTTTTCAAACCCCCAACAAGAAAGAACCATAACTTAGGAACCAACATGAGTCTTCATTCTTCATCTAGTGTTAATGGTGAGGGTTCTACTCCTAAGGACCCCTTGTATAAGATATTAGATGAGTTGAGATCCCTTAAGTTGTGGAAAGAAAAACAAGAGAGAAAAGAAAAAGGTAAAAAAAGAGTGGAAGAAATAGGTCAAGATGAAAGAAAGAAAATAAGAGAGGAAGAAAGAATAAAAATAATGAAAGAAATGAAAAGAGAAAAACATGTCTCCTATAGTAGTCATAACTCTTGCAAGAGCCTAAGTGAAGAACTTCGTGACTATTATGAAGGAAGGCATAGGTCACATCTTAGACCTCACTCCCATAGGAGAGAAAATGAAAGAAAGCCTCAAGAGGTTAACATTAAACTCCCATACTTCCATGGGAAGGACAATGTAGAGGCTAATTTAGATTGGGAAATAAGGGTAGAGCAACAACTTAAAAGGAAGTCTACTTCAAAATCTTATGGCTCTCATTCTTATCCAAAGAAAGACCAAGGTCAAGGAATCTTAGGGGTGAGACCTTCTAAGCCCAAAGATGATAAGGGGAAGACAATAGAAAAGCAACCCCTTAAGGCTAGTATGCAAGAGAAGACTAGCTCCATGAAGTGCTTTAAATGTCTTGGAAGAGGACACATTACTTCTCAATGCCCCACCAAGAAAACCATGATTATGAGGGGCCAAGACATTTATAGTAGCCAAGATGAGGCTACTACTTCACCTTCCTCTAGTAAAAGTGAAGAAGCAAAAGGGGAAGAATCTAGTGAAGAGATCTACCCCCAAGAAGAAGGACAACCTTTAATGGTTAAGGAGGAGTGTAAGGAGGTAAGTGTCTCCTCCAAGAGGTTAGCTAAGAAGGAAAGACATTTTGAAATAAAGACAAATATTAAAGAAATTTCCCTTCTTAGACAACCTCCACATTTTCTCCTTTGTAAAAAGACACTTGTTAGCATTGCCACATCTCTTAGGCTTGAGTTTATTCCTCAAGTAAAGGAGTTGTTGGATGAGGGTTTGGTTCGCAAGAGATTAAATCCTTGTGCTTTGTTGGTGCCCAAAATAGGTATTATTAGGCACCAAATCCCTAAAATAGGTGGTGTGATGAATGCTTTGGGTGGTGCAACACTCTTTTGTAAAATTACTCATGCACCCAACATCTTCATGATTTGTGTACATAGGGACTCATTAGGTAGGTTTGTTCTTATTTTTAGTTTCAATACAAACTTAGGCACACATATGGGACACCTTAGGTTTGTCATACTTTTTGGTAGGAATAATCAACATGAAAATACAGAAAAAGGTATGTTCTATTGCTTTACTTTTCTTAATTTTTTAAATTGTGATCAAAGGGTTCCCATGAACCCTAAGAGAATAAAGGTCATTCCTGAGTGGCCCGCTCCACCAAGTGTAAGAAAAATTTGGGGCTTCCAAGACTTAACAAACTTTTACAAAAGGTTTGCCCCATATTTTTCTATACTTGTAGCACCACTCATTGAGTTGGTGAGGAACCATGTTCCTTCATGGGAAGATGCCCCGGAAATGAGTTTTCAGACCTTACCTTACTTCAACATACTAAACACCACTAATACATATGTTTTTGTTCTTTTTACAGGTGTTAAGGGAAGGAGCCCAGAGTATCAAGAACCTCAGGATTTGAGGTCAAATCCTTTTCAAGGGGGAGGGAATGATGCAATCCTACTCCGCAAGGGCATTGGATAGAAAAACTCCAAGTAGATTGGGCCAGAGATGCAAGAGAAGGCCCTAGGGTTCTTATGAGCCTTAGGGTAGATTTCGGGCCCATGGGCTAAGTACGAGCCCGCTTATCTTTGTAAATATTAGATTAAGGTTTCATTATTTTTGGGCCTTGTATTTAGGGCTCCATAATGTAGGTAGGGTACCCTAGAAATATAGGATTTTTCAGCCCTTGTATTTTAGGGCACCTAGACTAGTTTTTGTATTAGGGGTAGTTTTGTAATTTCACATGCACTAAGTGGATATTTGATGTGTGTGGTTGGAAATAAATTTAATTGAATTGGTAGAAGCCCAATCCAATTAAATTTTAGAGGGGGAGGTGAGCATTTGCTTACTACACCCCATTGCCACATCATATAGTCACACTTTGTGCATGTCCTTCATGCTTTTCATGCCTCATGACACCTAAGCACACTTAGTGGAGAATCTTGGAATTGATCTTGGATTAGTGGGCTGAACCATAACTAAAATTCACTAATCATAATTAGTGAAATTTTGGCTCCAAAGTTTGGCTCCACAAATTCAATTTCAAATTCAAGTGAAATTTGAATTTCCCTCCAATTTTGTGTGACACTTAGGCTATAAATAGAGGTCATGTGTGTGCATTTTTTTGGAACTTTGATCATTTGAATATTAACTTCAGATTTCAGAGCTCCTTTTGAGCACAAAATTTCGTGCTCTTCTCTCTCTCTCCCTTCATTCATCTCCTTCTTCCTCCAAGCTCTTATCCATGGCCTCCTATGGTGGTGAGCTTCTTCTAGACTCATCTTCTCCTTGAAGTGGCGTCTCCTCTCTCTCTTCCTTCTCCATTCCGCTGCCATTTATCTTCCAAGAAGCAAAGGAATCCATTGATGAAGAAGATCCTAGGCCTACAAGCTCCAATGGAGCTTGCATCAATTATAGTCGACTATAATAACATATAGTCGATTATCCTGATGCCAAGTTGAAACTTAGTAATTTTAAAAGCTAAGTTATGAATTTCAATTCTTTAAGGCCAAAGATCAATGATCAATGCAATGTTAATCATCTTTGAGCATATTGATCTATTTCCCCTATAGTATAGGATGCATGTATGCATGATATCACACATAATCAAGCATTTTAAGTATAAACAATCACTCTAATAATCAGTAAAGTTCCTTAATACAATTACATCATCAAAATAAACTGAGTCTTCAACTTCATCTACTCTTCATGTTTACATTTGGCAGAGTGAGGTGTTGTCTTGTATGCCTATAAGACATTTGGCTGTTGTTCTACCCATGTTTATTTAGTCTCTTTTACTCTTTTCCTTAATCCTCGTAGAATGATCCGATTTGTTGCTTCAACTTGGCCGTTTGTTTGAGGATGTTCCACGAAGGTGAAGCTTTGCTTGATATCAAACCCTAATAACAATTGGCGGAATTGTCTATCAATGAATTGAGTTTCGTTATTAGTTACTATGATGTCGGGAATCACAAACCTGCAAATTGTTTGCCTAAATAAATTCTTGACATTTTTAGAGGTTATAGTAGAAAGTCTTTATGCATTGATCCATTTGGTGAAATAGTTGGCCACCATTACCAGATATTTAACTTGTCCCGAAGCCCTTGGAAAGGGTCCTAGTATGTTGACCCCCGACCAAAGAAATGGCCATGGAGATGCCAATTGTGTAACTCATTTGCTAGTGCATGCAGTATGTCGGCACAATTTTTGTCATCTTAAACATCTTTGCACGTAGTCAGTTGTGTCAATTTTAATGGTCGGCCAGTAGTAGCCAACCCTCAATATCTTACTCGCCAAAGTTTTGTGACTAGAATGTTGGCCACAATATCCTTCATGTGTTTTGGCCATCACATATTCTGCCTCAGTCGCTCATGGTCATTTAAAGAGTGGTTGAGTGAACCCTCTTTTGTAATGCTTTCCATCTATTATACAGAACTTGACAACTCTTCTTTACATTTTCCGCCTTTCCTTTTTATCTTTTGGACTAACACCATTCTGCATGTATTTTAAGATTGGATTCATCAAACTTGCTTGCCTTTCTATCATCATGAAAAATCTCAAGGCGTGTATTGTTTGACAGACAACATTGTACATTCCTATGTGCTCTTCAAGTTGGCTCTTGCAATTTTTGCCATTTTTAGTTTTCTGGTCTTCAAAACATTTTCATAGTTAATGTATTTTTCAAGAATTCCTCCAAAGTGTTAGGTGGCATTTCCAAGATGGATATGAAGAAAGGATATCCTTCCCTCGTACACCATCCTTGGCCAACATTAACACGACTCCTGACTATTGATTGTCCATAGCCCTTGCTTCCTTGTTGAATTGTGAGATGTATCATGTAAGCAGTTCCTTAGGTCCTTGTCGAATAAGTTTTTTATCGACCTCCATCTTTGTTCTTTCATTGCAAAGGTGGACTTAAACTTCTCCCTCAAGTCTAGCCATGAATCGATAGATATTGATAGGAGAGAATGAAGCCACTTTAACGCTGTAGATTTTAGTTACAACAGGAACACACGACATATTATCGAAGCTAAAGCTCCTTTCTAAGATTATGTTGACTCGAATGCTGACAAGTGATCATTTGGATCAGAAGATCCGTCATAAAATTTCATCACTAGAAGCTATCATAACTATTTTGGAACCTAAAGTTACACTAAGCGTTTGGAAAACGACATGTTGAAAGGAATAACCTAGTCAGAATCCACCTGCTCCTTTATATTCGTGACAATATTGATTGGAGATTCTTTCTTTTTTGGACTTTCGTGGAATATGCGATTTCGATTTGTTCATTTCGTTCTCTACACCTTTTTCCTTGTCAACAAGTCTCCCTCACCTTCCATTGCATTCGAATGTTCCTTTTGTGCATCATCCTTTTCTGTTTGCAGATCCGCGATCAATTTTTGATGTTCTTCCAACATTGTTTTCTGTTGTTTAAGCATTTCTATGACCTCAATAAATTGTGCGCTCGTGAACATTATGTTTTCCTCCATTCTTGGAAAGGATGTGGCTTCTATCACAAGGTAAAGAATGCGTTGCTGCTGCTAAAGCTTTCTTGCCTCGCGTGCTCACCATAACAAAGATCCACAAACTATGGATCGTTTCATCCTAGAGAATCGATGATTCCCACAAACAATACCATTTTTATGGTATAGGACATGGAACATGATTTGTTTCGTGCAAAATGGAGTAGAATGAGAGAATAAAAGAGAATTAGGCAGAGAGAGATCTTTAAAGTCTAGTTTTGTTGAGTTTTTGTTGAGTTCCCTGTAATTGTTACAAAGCACTTATTTACAGTGTTTGCTCTTGTGACATTATTATTCATGTGACTTATTACAAGTATTTGCATTGGCAATCCTATTATAAGGGTTGTATCGAACTTATCTTAGGTCGGTTGCTATTAAGGCCTTCCTTGCTCCAGGTGATTGTTTAGATTTATGATTGACTTATGGTCTTTAAGGCGGTCAATGTGTCAAGCTGCGTGCCTACATGCTCATGACATGAAAAGTTGATATTTACTCCAAAACATACAATAAAAAAATTATAAATATAAATTAAAATGATTCAAAAAGTTAAATATCTTTTATAATTAGATAACAAATTATAAGAGAAATTGATTCATATAAAAGTTTATAAAATACATGTTATAAAAAAAAGAATAATATGACTATATACGGTACATGAAAGAATATAAAAAATTAGTTAATTCTTAAAATGAAAATAGAAACAATAAGAGTCATGTATATAAAGAATGGATCATGTGTGGTAGGGTCTATAGTTTAAGTGTTACATGAACCAATAAGCTTGTTATTTTATCAAATACTGCACCATTTTACTTTAGAGGATCTACACTCCTCAAGCATACGCCATAAAAAAAAGCCAAGATTTTCAGAGGGACTTTACATTTCCAAAGATGATCAAAAACCTCTGTTGACTATTATTTACACCCTCACCTAGCTGTATGGTTCATCAATAAGTTATAAGATGATTTAATAGAGAAAAAGGACACTGCTATATATCTAGCTTCCTTCCAAATGTCTCCACCAACTCCAATGCCAATTCCACTCCCAAAACAGTTGATGAAGCCTTGTAATTTCAAGATCGAAACCTGCAGTAGTCCCATATTGATTTATAGGAATTAAGGCTTAAACTCGAAAGTCATATATCAGTGGATTCAAACACTGGTAGACATACATATACGGTTTGATATAGAGGATGCTTCACGCTCAGGAAGAATGTAATTTCTGTACAAGACGGAAAAAACAATATCAAACTTCATTGAAATTTTCAAAAATAGTCAGCGAAATACATAATTATTTTTGTCACGGTTAATTAAATAAATGGAATATCTGGTTAGTTATCAAAACATTAATATCGGTGAGTTGACTATTGAAGGAGGCGAATATAATAAACTATAAAGATAGTGATAATAGATGTCATCCTGGATTTCTAATTGCTAGGAGTATTTATTAAAATAAAAGATAAATCATTACATTTTTCTTACTTCGTGAATTACGTGACTAATGATAAAAGTACACTTTTAAAATATTATACATGTTTAATTGAGCACTTTTATGGAGCAGTGCCCTAAGAGAGAGAGAGCTCCTTTCCTCCTTGGAAGCTCAGCGTAGTTGATAGATGGCCAACAAAGGAAATTAAAAACAATTTAAGCAATCAATTGATGTAAAATGCTTCGGGTCATTGAAACCAAATCTCGAGGATTATATATTCGTGCTCCATATTGAAGATAGATATATATAGATGTTTTTCTGTTATATATAGTTGTTGCTGTTACGTTCAACTGATTGAATTGGCACAACACCGTCTCTTGCAATATTGATTTCTAAATCTGAAACGTCACTTGCTGCTGATCATATAGGTCAGGTCACTCTACATTTATTAATCTTAAACTCGATGCACGAGTTAATCACACTCATCAATAACCGAACGCTAATACCGCAGCATCGTGTAAACTGAGATCATGTGGAGCTTGTTTTTGGTAAGCAAGTAGCATTCGATACTAGAAAACTTAGGTTAAAACCCCTCACATTGGTTCAGATGTTATGTGCCGAGGTCTCTTCTATTTCATAATCAAGTAACAGGAAGAGCCATTTTCCTTTTCAAATCTTTTGGTAGAAAAATTGCATTAATTTGTCATCAAGTTCTCGGACTGCCAGCTGGCACAGGATTAGGCAATTAGGTTTTAGATTAGCGGATCGAACTTCAAAGTCATAATTACTGATGCTGCATTATTCTTGTGGGTGAAAGTTAATAGTATTATATGCAGGGTCTTATTAATCAATAGGTTATGATATTGGTTTAAGAATTAAAAAGAAAAAGTATTTATTGCAAAAATTATATGAAAATGTAAAATAAATTATGAACAATCAAATTTTACGTATTTTAATAATTTTTTTAGCTCCTTAATTCGTATTTTAAAGGTACTGGTTCACATTTGCTATTTCATCATATATGATAGTTGGATACTAATTTTTTTTAGACATAGAGAATTTAGAGATTATCGAGTGAATTTTTCCTTTTCTAAAGATTTTTTTTTATTCATATAATCAGAAATCAAACCTTTGATAACATGATTAAAAAATCCAATTATCCACCAATTATGTTGACCTATGTTACTTAGTTCACAAATATGAAAAGATAAGAAAAGTAGTTAGTACAAGGGTGCATATATGTTTGTAGGCCGTCAAAATCAGGGGACAGAAATTAAGCCACCACCATATATAGACATTTCTTTCTTTAGTATTTTGCTGGTAGATATATTTAGCAACCTAAGTAAGCAAGAGGGCCAGATACAGCGAAACTTGTCAAAAAGAAAAAGGGTAAAAAAGATGTTGTGCTTGTGGTGGATAGATGATGATCAACCTCGTGGTTACAGTTTCTTTAGGTGGGTATCCTCGCTGTGTTGCTTTCGAATATTTGAAGAAGAAAGGGAATTTATGCTTAAGGAGTTGTAGATATTGCAATCTTTATCTCTTCCACGGCTCGCTAGCTTGTTATCTAAGCTAAAGTGGTGTGATGAGTGGTCTCCCATGTGGCAGCCCAAGCTTATTTGATTTGAGAAATTTTATTTTGGATATAAAAAAGGGAGGAAAGAGATACTTGACATTAAATAGATGATTTGATATAAAGAGATAAAGAAAAAAAATACAAAAAAATGTACCTGCCAAAAGTGTACCAATCAGTAATAGAATTCCTTGATTTATATCGGACATGTTACTAGGGTATTGTTGTTAGAATTTTATTTTTTTTTTATATAAAAGATGAAATTATTTAAGTGTTTTTGAAGGTGTTTACAATAAACCATAGGGATGGTGCCGTAAGACCTTGGTGTGTCAGTGAAAAACTCGTATTTAATTCGTACTATGTATAAATTTTCTTATACTAACACCAACCACACATTATTAGCATAATTAATATGTATTTCTCATATTATTTTCTTATATATGTAATGAACGCTTCAATTAAAAATTAATATAGATTATTCGAGTGAAGTTTCAATTTTAATTAAAAATATATAATGCCAAGAACTCCTGAAAAACTATATCTAATTCATAAATATTTTTTAAGTTGGTAGTTAGAAATAGAATAGAGATAGAACAGGACATGCATGAAACGTATGTTTCAGAAAGGATAATAAGCTTTCCAACAATAGTGAAAATAACTGTATATGATGAATAGTGTAATACCTCTACATCTTACACTACATATAAATTGTAATTTAACATCAGCTTTTGATCTACACTATGTAACGTGCTTGGTTTTTCAATGTGCTTTTTGATACTTATGTTTTTTAGGAAATTTTTCAGAATATCAAACATTTCATAATTATTTTAAGTCAAATTGTTTAATGCATATTGTTAGTATAAATAATATCAATTAATTATTTAATTCATTTTAACTATACAATCATATGTTTGTATAATCTATGGATTCCTCTCATTTGAGTGTATTTTTAATTCATATGTAAAAAAAAAAAAAACTTCAATTGAAAATATTTTTTAAGTTGGTAGTTAGAAATAAAATAGATAGGACAGAGCATGCAACATAGGTTTTAGAAAGGAGATAACAAGCTTTCCAAGTTAATACAATAGTGAAAATAAATGTATGATGAATAATGTAATACCTCTTACAACATCTTCTTACACTACATAAGAATTGCAATTTAGCATTGGCTTTTGATCTACACTATGTAAAGTATCTGACTTTTCAGTGTGTTTTGGTCTTACTCATGCATTTTAGAAAATTTCTTAGACGATCACACATCTCATAATTGTTTCGAGATAAACGCGCTTAATGCATATCAATTAATTATTTTAAGTCATTTTCAACTATACATTCACAAGTCTGCAGAGTCTCTGGATCTCTCTCATTCGATTGTGTTTTCATTCTCATATGTACTTCTCTCGCTAGCCAAGAACCAATCCTTGTCTATGTCTCATCTCTTTTACATCGATTGTCACTTTCCGTCCTCATCAATGCCCAGGATGTTACACACTAAATAGCAAAAGTTGACACTAAATTGACATTAGCAGTGACTTTGCATCAACTTAACATCAAAGCAAAGACTATTAAGTCCAAGTTTTTAGATTGACACAAATTACAAATGCAAATATTGAAGCAAAAGCATACCAATACTTGATGTGTGAAAATTGCTAGTGCACGAGAGTCATCGAGTAATAATATTGAATCCACAGGGACTATATTTTTTGGACTTAGCAATTATCACAATTAAAAATAGAAAATAAATAATTGGAAAAACATAAGATTTTATTTAGACATAAGATAAAGATAAAATATAAATATTTGATTTAGAGAAAATTCAAATTTAGAAATTTTTGGGATCGGGGTTTCGCATCAAGACTCTTGTTCAGTTAATCTATCAATTCAAGGTTCTTTCTAATTCTTTTCTAATGGCATACTAATCTAATGTGATCTTTGTTCTCTTTCAAGAAACCGAGATGTGTCTAATTGAATTAACCCCAGTGTTGTGTTCAATTAAACCCTTTACATTCTTCACTAATTTGTTTTATGCACCTAGGATTTATTCTATTGTCATGAATTAAAACCTAAGTTCTCCTCCTATGGTTCTAATGTGTTCGTTCACCTTTCAGTTCATCCCTTGCCTCTAAAATCAAGCAAATGGTGATCAGGTGTCTAACATATATAAAATGCAACAAGAGGAGAATTAGACGACGAAATTAAAGAAAACCTAAAAAAAATTAAATTAACATAAAACAATTGTCAAGGGCTATGCCTTAATCCCAAAACAAAGAGGACTACTCACACATAGTCATGCGCAATCCCAAAGAAAACATAAAAGAAAAATAAAGAGTAACGATCAAAGAAGAGAAAAGCCAAGAAAATCCAAAGCTTTCCCAAGCCGTCAATACTCAAAGTCGAAACCCTTCTACTGAGTTTTTCTAAGATATTTAAAGACATGGGCCAAAATTTGTTCAGACCCAAATACAATAAAAACATAAAAACAAGAAAATAAAAATGCAAGCTAATTGGAATGGCTGTGCAAACAACCCCAAACTTAAAGATTTGATTGTCCAATTAAAGACTATATAACCAATTACATGCAATTAATCAAATCAAGTCCAATTAGAGACTCGTCCTCCAAAACTAATTATTGCAAAGACAACGTTCATTCATCTCATTTCACTCAAGTGTTTAGGAGGTTCACTTCGTTCACTTCACTCAAGTGTTTTAGGATAAAATCCTTTTCACTCAACTTCTCAATGCAAAGTGTCTTACCATAGGCTTGATAAGGAACCTCATCTCAACTAGTAACCAAATAAATGCGGCCAAATCACAAGGTCTTTATAGGGATGTAACTAGGCTAGGGGTTGTAATGACAAGGTAGGGAAATCAAAGAAAAGGAAAAACAAAGGGCTTATATGTCATCTTAGTACCCCTCATAAAGTTCAAGCATTGGGAAATATCATAACCAGCAGAGGAGTGTTACAATCTCTTAGTGCAATTCCATGCTTGCCAAATTCTATTCTTGCTCTCATTTTTTTCTTAAGTCTTCCTCTTTTCTTTTTTCAAACTTGACTTTCTAGAGCATTTAACAATTGTTTTTAAGCAAGCACAATTTATGATTTACTCTTAACTTCTCCTATTTCACATATTTAGCCACCAAGTTGCCACACTTTAATTATAGGGTACCAATATAATATTTCAACAAATGCAAAGGTACCAAATAACAAGAGTGTTAGGCTCAAATTTGGCTAATAAGGGGCAACAACTCTCAACTAATTCAAGGGCCAGAAAGAATTTTCCTATGTGCCTTGATCATCTTCATTAATGCAAACTAGTACACAATCTTAACATGGTTCCAAAACAAATTCTAGAGTCCACAATGATGAGAAGCTTAATCACATAGCCAAGGAAAAGAGGCATAGATATATAGTGTAATAAAACCTTATTGTTCAAGCTCAAATCTTCACAAATATGCATGACTAATGTCAGTGAAATCACTAGCAAGGAAGATCATGCTAACTATTCAACTTGTGTACAAATCAATCACACAATGATCATAGCTAGAGTCACAAATGTCTAAACCAATGTATCTCCGATTTTCATTATCATCAAACAAGCACATCATTACTCACATACAAGTTATCACTCCAACTCAAGGTTATTTGACACAAGCTAGTAATAAAACAAAATGCAAATGCAAATAATGTTCCTAATAAAACAAGAAAATGCATTATCCTAAGGTTAGGAATCCCAAACTTAAATCTTACATTGTCCCCAATGTAAATCAATAAGTAAGGGATTGGAATAAGGAACTTGTCACTGAGGTGGATGGGGGAGGATAGCTCTCGGGATGGTTCAGAAGGTGTCATTTGTGGAGGTGATCTAGGATATGAAAGTATGGGGCTTTTCCTTTTTAGTGGTGTTTCCCATGAAGATCCTATGTAACAGTTGAGGAAGTTCATTATGGTGACCAACACAGTGACACAAAACCATATCCCAACAGAGTACGTTGGACGTTATGTTTTTCCCTTCTCTCTCAATGGGAAGGCATGAAGCTGGTTGTCTCATTACATGAGAACAAAATCGCTATTTGGAATTAGTGCACAAGTGTGTTCTCATGAATATATTTCTCTCCCATGAAGATGGATCAGTACATTAGAGACATTGGAAACTTTCTGCAAAAGGAGAAAGAGAGTCTACCTAAAGCTTGGAAGAGGTTGCAAGAGATGATAAAAAATTGTTCATACCGTGGCATTACTCAACAAAGGTTGGTCCATATCTTATATGGTGAAGTGTCCTCACATAATAGGACAATCTTAGATGTTGTTTGTGGGGGCAATCTCATGTTAAAGCCACATGCTAATGCCATCAAAATAATTGAAGGCATGTGCTCTAACCCCTACAATAACTCAGGGGATATCATGAATAGAGGCATGCACCAGGTGGAGACATATGGATCCCAAACTGAGTTGGGAAAGCAAATGCAAGATCTATCAATGAAGATTGAGATACTCATGAGAGCTCAAGCTCATATCCTCATTACTACACCTTCATTCCCAACCTATGATAAATGTGGGATTATGCATGGGCCAAGAGAAGGCACTATTGATGACAAGTTATTTGCAGCCATGGATGAGATCAACTTTGTTGGGGTAAGAGACAATTCTTATAATCAATACCCTAGAAATTTTAACCAAGGACAAGGCTTCAGTCAAAACCAGGGAATGTTAGGTCTCAACCCATGCAAAATCAAAAGCCTAGACAAGAGGAGAGACTACCAACTCTTCAAGAAACTATGCTTCAATATATGACCTAGAATGATTAGAGAATGAAGCAGGTAGAGTCCTAATTGACTAGTATAAAATCTCTAGTAACAAAGGCAGCCAAACACCCTTCCTTCATAAACTGAATCCAATCCTAAGGAGGAAGTGAATATGGTGAGTACTAGGAGTGGATAACATATGATAGAGCTAAAGAAGGAGAAAACCACTCCACCACCAAAAGTAGAGGTTATTACTGAAGAGAGCCAAAAAGAAAATGGAGAAGGTGAGAAGAAGGTACTGACACCTCTAATAAGTGTCAGACTTCAGTTATTTTTCGAATTAAATTGCTAGCACTTATCTTTTAATTGTAATAGTTTTCTTATAAACTACCCTTAACTCTAGTTGTTTATAAATATTGTACATTTACTAATGTTGCTATTTAAATATGAAAGATTCTTCCATGATTTTGTAGGTTTTGATGGTTGTTTGTTAGATTCAAAAACAAAGGCAAAAGGAAGGGCAAAATGGTCTTTTCACAAAGGTTTCTGATCCTAAATTCGCCCAAGCTAGCATCCAGCAGCTCGCATGGGCTAAAGATGTAACTTCAACCCTAAGCAAGCAACTCGCCTGGGCGAATTTCCCTAGACCCCTTGGTTGTCTTCTATAAATAGCCATGCATTGTTGAGAAAAAAAAGGATCCAGCTGAAGCAAATACCAGAGAAAAATGAAAAAGAAGAAGGAGAAAAGGAAAAGTGGTGCCGAGGCACTACAGAGTTGCGACCATGGATCACTTCCTTCGTCATTTCTCTTGTTAGTCTTGTGCTCTGCGCAATGATCGGTTGATTTTTCTTAAGGATTGAATGTAATCTTTGTACCCTTATGTATCCCTTTTGATATTATATATGTATGAGTCTTTTCTACTCATTATTGGTAATTTCATTCTACTTGTAATGCTTGATTCTATTTGATTACTAGTGTCATGAAATTGGATTTTAAGTGAGACTAGAAAGTAATCTTAGAATTTGAACTGAATGATTTTACTTTTTACGTTACGTTGCTAGGAATAGAGCATAACGTTTTGATTGCAAAAAGCACGAGAATATAATTATAATGCTGGGGTATTTACTGCTTATGCGAGGGATCGATATGTAGTAAATATTCTTAGGTTCCAAGTGCGAGGGATCAACTTGGAATAACTATGTGTGCATCAGTAATGTTAGAAAATGATTTATATATGTTAATCTTATTAGGATACTAAGGGTATAAACGATGAAATCCAATCCTATGTTTTCTTGAATTAATTTAAGTCATTTCCATAATTTACGTATTTCCGACGCACTGAATTTTGTATTTTTGTTATTTCCATAATTATGTTATTTTCACTATTCTTTTACTTTAAGTTGTATTTAATTATTCAAACCAAAACCAATGACTTCGATTAAATTTGTACATAACTATTGAACTTGTAGAAGCAAGCTTCATGCTGAGTCAAGATTGATTCAAGGAGTTTTGATGATAACAAAGATGATGACAAAAAGCTCAAAACTCAAGATCACTTCATGATAACAAAGATGATGACATTCAAGAATGAATTCAAGATTGAGTCAAGAACACTTCAAGGATCAAGAGGAAATTTGGTTTCAAGAATCAAGAGGAAATTTGATTTCAAGAATCAAGAATTAAGATTCAAGAATAATCACGATCAAGATTCAAGACTCAAAGATTCAAGAATCAAGAGAAGACTTAATCATGATAAGTATTAAAAAGTTTTTCAAAACATTGAGTAGCACAAGAAGTTTTCACAAAATCATTACCAAAGAGTTTTACTCTCTGGTAATCGATTACCAGAGGGTTTAAAACGTTAAGATTTTCAAAATTCAAAATGAAGAGTCACATCTGTTGGTGTTTAATCGATTACACCTTTATGGTAATCAAATACCAGTGATTGTTTTCGAAAAATTCATTTCCAAAAGTCACATTTCTTCAAGTGACTTGTTTCTGAAGATTCTTTCAAAAGTCATATCTTTTTAAGTGATTAGTTTTTAAAGGAATTGCCAAGAGTTACAAGTTTTGACTTGAGTCATCAAGAAACTATAAATATGTGACCTTGGCATGAAACATTTTAACAATCTCATTCAGATCTATCATCTCTTTCAACCATTCTATCTTTCAATCTATCTTTCAATATCTTCTTTCATTTCTTTCAGAACTTTCTTATTTCATCTTCTCTTCATCTTTCTAAAAGTTTTTGTTCAAAACTTTTTCTTCCAAGAAAAGTTCTTTGTTCAAAAACTTGTGCTATTCATCTTTTTCATTCCCTTCTCCCTTTGCCAAAAGAATTCGCCAAGGACTAACCGCATGAATTCTTTTTGTGTCTCTCTTCTCCCTTTTCCAAAAGAACGAAGGACTAAACACCTGAATTCTTTTATGTCTCCCTTCTCCCTTGTCAAAGAATTCAAAACAACACAGTCTGAGAATTCTTTTGATTCTTCCCTTTCCCATAAACAAAATATTTCAAAGGACTAACCGCCTGAGAATTCTTTTGTTTCCCCATTCACAAAGTTTCAAAGGACTAACTGCCTGAGAACTTTGTCTTAACACATTGGAGGGTACATCCTTTGTGGTACAAGTAGAGGGTACATCTACATGGGTTGTTGACCGAGAACAAGAGAGGGTACATCTCTTGTGGATAAGTTCTAGTGGAGGTTACATCCACTAGGTTGTTCAAAGAGAACAAGGGAGGGTACATCCCTTGTGGATCTTTGCTTGTAAACGGATTTTTACAAGGTTGAAAAGAAATCTCAAGGACCGCAGGTCGCTTGGGGGCTGGATGTAGGCAGGGGTTGTTGCCGAACCAGTATAAAACTCTTGTGTGTTTGTCTCCATCTTCCCTACTCTTTTAATTTCCGCCGTGCACTTTAATTCTTGCTTTTACTTTTGGTTAAGTTTCTTTTCTATTCTTTATTTGTTGGATCGAGTGGCCTCAGAATAATTAAGAAGGGGGGGTTGAATTAATTATTCCTAAACCTTTACTAATTAAAAATTTACTCTTCTAAGGCTTTTACTTATGTTGTTAAGAGAATAAGGAGTAGAAGAGAAACTTAACCAAAAGTAATAGCGGAAATTAAAATGCACAGCGGAAATTAAAAGAGTAGGGAAGAAGGAGACAAACACACAAGAGTTTTTATACTGGTTCGGCAACAACCCGTGCCTACATCCAGTCCCCAAGCGACCTGCGGTCCTTGAGATTTCTTTCAACCTTGTAAAAATCCTTTTACAAGAAAAGATCCACAAGGGATGTACCCTCCCTTGTTCTCTTTGAACCTAGTGGATGTACCCTCCACTAGAACTGATCCACAAGAGATGTACCCTCTCTTGTTCTCAGTCAAACCCAAGTAGATGTACCCTCTACTTGTACCACAGAGGATGTACCCTCCAATGTGTTAAAACAAAGATCTCAGGTTGTTAAACTTTGATACTTTGTGAATGGGGATACAAAAGAATTCTCAGGCGGTTAGTCCTTTGAACACTTTTGTATTAGGGAAAGGGAAGAATCAAAAGAATTCTCAGACTGTGTCATTTTGAATTCTTTGACAAGGGAGAAGGGAGACACAAAAGAATTTAGGCGGTTAGTCCTTCGTTCTTTTGGAAAAGGGAGAAGGGAGACACAAAAGAATTCAGGCGGTTAGTCCTTCGTTCTTTTGGAAAAGGGAGAAGAGAGACACAAAAAGAATTCTGGCGGTTAATCCTTGGCGAATTCTTTTTGGCAAAGGGAGAAGGGAATGAAAAAGATGAATAGCACAAGTTTTTGAACAAAGAACTTTTCTTGGAAGAGAAAGTTTTGAACAAAAACTTTTAGAAAGATGAAGAGAAGATGAAACAGAACAACGGTTGAAAGAGATGAAAGAAAATATTGAAAGATGATTGAAAGAAATGATTGAGATGAATTGATAGAAAGATTGCTTAGAAAGATTGATTGAAAATACAAAACAAAGCCTTGCTTTTATGGACTCTTCATGTCTGGTCAAGAGAACCATTTTGAAGAGTTATAACTTTTAGAAAAACTTGAAACCAATTTGAAAAAGTCAAAAACCATTTGAAGAGTTACATCTTTTGATTTATTCAGAAACAACCACTGGTAATCGATGACCAAATCAGTGTAATCGATTACACAAAGCTTTTAGTGAAAGGATGTGACTCTTCACATTTGAATTTGAATTTCAACGTTCAAAGGCACTGGTAATCGATTACCAAAACATTGTAATCGATTATAGCTTTTTTGAAATCAATTGGAACATTGTAAATTCATTTGAAAACTTTTTCAAATCCATTTTGCTACTGGTAATCGATTACAACAATCTGGTAATCAATTACCAGAGAGTAAAAACTCTTTGGTAAACATGTTTTGAGAAAAATCCATGTGCTACTCAGTTTTTGAAAAAACCTTTTCATACTTATCTTGATTAAGACTTCTCTTGATTCTTGAATCTTGAGTCTTGAATCTTGTTCTTGATTATTCTTGATTCTTGATTCTTGAAAACTTGAAACTTGAAACTTCTCTTGAATCTTTCTCTTGATTCTTGAATTCTTTGGCATCATCAAAATAACCTTTGAAGGCATTGCTTCCACATTATTTTCTTAACAACATAGTAAAAGCCTAAGAATGATAATTTTTTAATTAGTAAAGGTCTAGTAATAATTAATTCAACCCCCCCTTCTTAATTATTCTGAGGCCACTTGATCCAACAGAACTAATAACCTTTATCTGAATGAAGTAAGTAAACTCAAGTCCTTGTGGAGATGAATCGTTTTATAAATGTGAAACCTTCAACGACAATTGGTACGCTTGCCAAAAGTCTAACAAGTTTTTGGCACCATTGCTGGGGACTTGAGTCATCCATTTAGTTCTTTTGGATTTAAGCTTTTAGTTTGATAGGCTGTTTTCCTTTGTAAATTTCTTTTGATTTTGTATAAATTCCCTCTTTTATTTTTTTCTTACCTTTGTACTTATTTCTTTCATTTTAATCTTGTATAAATTTTTTCTGTTATTTTCACTAACCTTAGTGCTTATGGGCTGTTGTAGTGTGTTCTTTTTTCCTTTATGCGAGGTAAAAATCTAGTGGATACAACATTATTTGATCCAGAAATTGCCAAGACTAAAAGGAAGAATAGAAAGGAAAAGAAATAAGCAACCACTATAACACCGAGTAAGTCTTCTTCTTCTGATTATCTTTCAACTGATAAGCCACTTGTAGAAAATAACATGGCTGAAAGAGGAGGAGAAGGAAATAGACCACCAAGGAGGACTCTGGGTTACTATGCTTATCAACAAGGCCCATAACATTATAGCAGCATAGTCATTCCTCCTTTCAACAATAAGGATGTGGAATTAAAGCCAACACTGCTAGGTTTAATCTACTTACATCCCTTTGCTGGAATGGATCATGAGGATCGATACACACATTTGTCTACCTTTATGGAACTATGCAGTACTATGGGAGCTTCTAACGAGGATGCTGAAGCTTTCTACCTCAAAGCTTTTCCATTTTCATTAGTAGGCAAGGCAAAAACATGGCTCCAATCATATCCAAATAAAAGCCTTAACACTTGGGAGAGGTGGAGGAGAAATTCATAACGATGTTTTTTCCTCCTTCAAGATTTTGAGAGAATGGATGAGGACTCCAAGTAGCTCATAAGAGCTTCATGCATAAAGTAAGCTCAAAAGACTTTATGCCTGACCTACAAAAGTTTATGCTCTTTTATCTGATGGATGAGATCCCCTTTGACCTTTCACACACAGTCTATATCAGCATTCTAAGGAACATGAAGACTCTAGGAGGAGCAGACAACATCTACTATGTCACCCTCATCAATAAACTCCTCTAACAATACCAGGTCTTCCATGTTTTTGAGAGAATGGATGAGGACTCCAAGTAGTCCATTATCAGCAAGGGAATCTTTGTCGCCATACAATAATACTTTAGTATTGTCAACCTAAAAGGCAATGAAGGTTGACATCAGAAGGAACAAGCCAATTCCTCTAATGGACCAAGATGACATCTGTTATACCCTAATTTCGTCTGCAGACTATCATTCATTGATCTTTTGATCCTTGCTAGTCGACTTACGGTGTTGAATGCCAGTTACAATGCAAAGCAAGGAACCATTCGGTATTTCGATCAAGAAGGCAAAAGATACCAAGAAAGGAAGGCAAAAGGGTCTTTTCCTTGGTTTTCATGGACCCTAGCTCGCCTGAGCCACCAAATGAATTCAAGGTTAAGAAACCAGCTTGCCTGGGCGAGCTCATGACTTCAGGACTAAGCCTTAGCTCGCCTGGGCGAGCTGCAATTTCCCCAAGTGACCCTTTTCCTATAAATAGGCGTGCTAGGGGGGGGGGGTTGAGAAGGGGATTCCAACATGGAGAAGTGAAGAAAATTGAGAGAATTAAGAGAGAAGAATAAAAAAGAAAAGGAAACAAAGCCGAGGCGCTGCCGAATCGCGACTGTGATCAATCTCTGCATTGTTCCTTGTTCGATGTTCTTTGTGCGACTGCCGATTAGTTTTGTTTTTAAGATTCGAATGTGATCTATGCACCCTTAGGGGTCCCCCTTGTTGTTTTGTGCATATTCATTTCCTCCATTTATCATTGGTGATCTCGTCTTCTTTATAAAGTTCAATCTTAACCGATCACTAGTATTGCAAAGTCGTCTTTAAAGAGGTTGAAAGTTAATAAGCAAAACCAAGATAAAATTGTTGGATCGAGTGGCCTCAGAATAATTAAGAAGGAGGGAGGGGTTGAATTAATTATTCCTAAACCTTTACTAATTAAAAATTTACTCTTCTAAGGCTTTTACTATGTTGTTAAGTAAATAAAGAGTAGAAAAGAAACTTAACCAAAAGTAAAAGCAGGAATTAAAATGCACAGTGGAAATTAAAAGAGTAGGGAAGAAGGAGACAAACACACAAGAGTTTTTATACTGGTTCGGCAACAACCCGTGCCTACATCCAGTCCCCAAGATGAATTCTTTTTGGCAAAAGGAGAAGAGAATGAAAAAGATGAATAGCACAAGTTTTCAAGGTTTGGAAAACCAAAAAACTTTGGAAAGCTTTTTGGCAAAAGGAAGAAGAAGAAGAAGTTCAAAGAGACTCAGAAATCAATGTGAAAGAATTGCTTGTGTTAAGAATGAATTGGAAAAGATTGATAGATAGATTGATTTGAAATGAAAAACAAAGCCTTGCTTTTATAGACTCTTCATGTCTGGTCAAGAGAACCATTAGAAGAGTTATGACTTTTAGAAAAACATAAAACCAATTTGAAAAATTCAAAAACTATTTGAAGAGTTACATATTTTGATTTGTTCAGAAACTATCACTGGTAATCGATTACCAAATCAGTGTAATCGATTACACAAAGCTTTTTTGTGAAAGGATGTGACTCTTCACATTTGAATTTGAATTTCAACGTTCAAACACACTGGTAATCGATTACCAAAACATTGTAATCGATTACAACATTTTGAAATCAATTGGAACGTTGTAAATTCAGTTGAAAGCCTTTTTGAAAACCATTTTGCTACTGGTAATCGATTACAATATTCTGGTAATCGATTACCAGAGAGTAAAAACTCTTTGGTAAACAGGTTTTGAGAAAAGCCATGTGCTACTCAGTTTTTGAAAAAACTTTTTCATACTTATCTTTATTAAGTCTTCTCTTGATTCTTGAGTCTTGAGTCTTGAATCTTGAAACTTGATTCTTGATCTTTGAAATCAAATTTTCTCTTTGAACCTTGAAGTGTTCTTGATTCAATCTTGAACTCATTCTATGATTCTTGAGATCATTATCTTTGTTATCATGAGGTGTTCTTGACCTTTGAGCTTTTTGTCATCACTTTTGTTATCATCAAAACTTCTTTGAATCAATCTTGATTCATCATGAAGCTTGCTTCTACAAAAACCAATTCATAACCTTTTTTTTTTTTTTATCAAATATCACTTGAGATTGTTTCAAGTTCCAACACCTTAGATGACTTTTTGCTCTCAATTACAATAAATCTTCCAAAAAAGACATAAAATCAATTTAAAACACAAACATTAAGACTAAAATAATTGCGTAGGTCTGAATTCCTCATCACACCTAAGGATACATAGGAGCAAGGGCAACACCAGTGTTGACCCCAAAAAAATAAAGAAACATAAAAAGGGAAAATACATAATTTTGAAGTCATGTTACGCACACTCGATTAAAGGCTGCCGACCCTTGTGATGGGCGCGTGGGGTGCTAATACCTTCCCCATGCATAAACAACTCCCGAACCCTTTTTCTCAATATTCGCATACCTCTTTTTGGTTTTTCTAACGTTTTCCTCATATAAACGTTGGTGGCGACTCCACGCGTTTTCTCCCTAGGAGACAAACGCTTTGGCTTATCCATTTTGCTGTCGCCGTACCGTTGTGAGGTAGGTTGCGACAGATGGCGACTCCACTGGGGAAACCTTGTTTGAGAGTTAAGCCATTGGATCAGTGTGAAATTTTTTATCGTGACTTCTTCTTTATTTATGTTCCCTTTCTCTTTTATCTTTTGTTTTGTCCATATTTGTATATAACCTTTGCTATGTTATCGTGTTTGGTGTGTGACTGCCTATCTATTACATTTGTAGTTAGAAATATTTTTGTTCTATGCACACATGGCACCTACACCTTTGCACACACGTTGAGATATTAGGCCCTATACCTAGGTCTGTGTGAGACATAGGGAGTGGAGGTCGATCTATGGTCATGCTGGGTCTCCGACTCGCTTGATAACAGTGAAGCCTCATCTAGAGTTTTCCTCTTTTTGGTGATGCATTGCCGCTGGTAGTCCCTACCGCCACAATGTTGTTACCAAAAAGGATGATATCTCTAGAAGCCATTAAAAATTACATAAAACCACCTTTGGGAGTTGTCACTAGAAGTGGACTTATGGATCCTTTCCATTAGGTTCCTGAATTAGGGGCACAGAGCAAACTCACCCTGGCTTATTCCTTGATCGCATCATGCATCTCTTCATGTCATCATAATGGACATATCATTCCTACATTTATCATTTATTATATTCATGCATTGCATTTGCATAAGTCATTGCATTATCATACATCTTCATTTAGCATGCTTTTGTTCTGCCAATTGCATACATTCTAGTTTCATCGTTCGCATGTTATGTTCGCTCATGCATGATCCTAACACATAGTTGCTCATGCCTTGCATTTTCCTAAAAAAAAACAAAATAACAAAAAAGAAAGTCACAATGAAGCGTGAAAGTTTACACCATATTTTTTTTTTTTGCTTTCTCCCTTTCTTTAATTGGGAATTTTCCTTTTTTTTTTCTTCCGAGGGCAAGGATTGACATTCTCACCCTGGGTCAAGGTTTATGGTAAGTTGGGATTTTGGCTCAAGGCTTGTAGAACGGCTGGACATGATATCTGTTAAGGTTCAGCCAGCGGTTCGGGGATAAAGGGGATGTCCCACATTATTCCCATGATACACATGCAACAATGATGATTAGGAAATTTTATGCAAAACCGGTCATGCATGCACCTATGTGGACACTCAAGCATCAAGTTTTTATGGTCATGTGATACTAGGGCTCATGATTCATTTTCTCTATTTTAGTCGACCCAGTGTTTCCAAAATATGTTCTTTTATCAATTCATGCATTCATCCGAGTCTATTTTGGGCGTTCAGGAAAATTTTCACAGCATTCACCCTTCAGGTGTATAAACATTTTTTCAACAAAACCCTTTGTTTCGATCAGTGAATCCTTCTTCAAAGAAAAGTTGGAAGTTATTTCTTTTCGACAGCATGCTGGCTTTTCAGCCGAAAGATATATTTTTTGCTTTTGTTTGTTTTTGTTGTTGTTGTGGTTTTTTTTTATGAGGTATTTTGCTACCTAAACATGTATATATTTTCGTGAGGTATTTTTGCTATATACATGCATATCCAAGGTATCTTGCTACCTAAACATACATACATACATACATATACATACATATATATATATATATATATATATATATATATATATATATATATATATATATATATATATATATTGTGAAGCATTTTTGCTACATACATGCATATCCAAGGTATCTTTCTACCTAAACATACATATATATATTTTGTGAAGCATTTTTTTGTTACATACATGCATATCCAAGGTATCTTTCTACCTAAACATACATATATATATTTTGTGAAGTATTTTTTTGTTTACATACATGCATATCTAAGGTATCTTTCTACCTAAACATACATATATATATATTTTGTGAAGTAATTTTTTGTTTACATACATGCATATCTAAGGTATCTTTCTACCTAAACATACATATATATATTTTGTGAAGTATTTTTTTTTGTTTACATACATGCATATCTAAGGTATTTTCACTACCTAAACATACATATATTTATTTTTTGAGGTATGACTACCTTCCGAGCTTGTGCTTGTTTTATTTAAATTCCCAGGATCATGAGTAACTAGGTGTGTCCTACTATGACTTGAGAAACAAAGGTGATCAAATAACAAGCATAAATTTAAAAGGTACTAGGTTGCCTCCTAGTAGCGCTTCTTTAACGTCTTGAGCTGGACGCCTGATGATTTGTCGGTCACGGACCTAGTACTTTTGCTTACCTTTGGCTTTGGACTTGGTCGCCTATTGGTCAACCATGTGTCGTAGGCAACGCTCTAACCTTTTTGTGGATGAGCTGAGGTGAACTCTAGAGGTGGCGACGGTGCGCCTGTTGCCCACTGCTGTGATGCCTTGCCCTGCGCCTACCTGGGGGCGCAATACTTCACGATGAAAGCCCTGTTAATAGGGGCATGATGACCTTGTTGGGGGCGATCAGCACTCTGTAGAACTCACAGAGGCCCGTAATCAGAGCTGGAAATCCTAAGACCCTGTTGGACTTCTCCGGGTCCACTGGGTGTCTTGCAGGCGCGATCCCTGCAAACAATAGATGACATCAGAAATCAGTTGAGAGAAGTGCATACTTACCTATGTCACGATGGCGTGACCTTGCTGGGGGGGACGGGCACCCTATAGGACTGACAGAGGCCCGTAACTAGAGCTGGAAATCCCAGGGCCCTGTTGGATTTCTCTAGGTCCACTGGGTGCCTTGTGGGCACGATCCCTGCAAATAGCAGATGGCATCACAAATCAGTTTAGCCACATGCATACTTACCTATGTCGGAATGACACAGACCAATTGATACTTCCGCAGGGGGAGATCGGCATTACAGTCGCTGGGCAGAATGTTGCTAAGTAGAAATGTCATACATATCTGTGTAAGAGTGGTCATGTTGGTGCGCACGATCCGCACTTGTCTCTTTGCAGCGGCACGGGTGAAATCTTGCCCCGGTATGCATAGTAGCTGCATGATAGCCTCCCTCTCTGGTTGTATTCGCACAGTTGGCGCCCTCCAATATCAGGGGGTGGCCCTGGAGTTGATAAAAGGAAACTACTGGCCCCTTAATCGGGAGTGCAAGTCTCGGTTAAGCATTAAGGTCAGAGGACCTTAAATTCTCTTAAGGTGCGGATGTGGAGCCCACTGAAGGCGAGAGCGTGTAGCCCTCTAAAGGCGAGAGCGTGTAGCCCTCTGAAGGCGAGGACGTGTAGTCCTCTGAAATGGAGGATGTGTAGTCCTCTGAAGGCGAGGATGTGCAGTCCTCTGAAGATGAGGACGTGTAGTCCTCTGAAGGCGAGGACGTGTAGTCCTCTGAAGGCATGCTGCCCTTTGATGGCGAGGACTTGTAATCCTCTGATGGCGAGGACATGTAGTCCTCTGAAGGTGAGAGTGTGCAGCCCTCTGAAGGCGAGGACGTGTAGTCCTCTGAAGGTGAGGGCGTGCAGCCCTTTGATGACGAGGACGTGTAGACCTCTAAAGGTGAGGGTACTAGTACCCAAGGGTCCATCCTTATGAGAAAGCAAGAGATCGACTCATCGAGAGAGCCGGTCATCCCAAATTCAAAAGATTTGGACTTTTAGATGTAGGAAATCTATGATGTTTAGGGATGCAGATGCATGCAACCTTTGTTGTGAAATTTGGTAAATGCGGACTTCATATGAAACAATGCAATGTAATGGAAAGTTGTACAATGTTCCTAACATTCTTTCCCTATTTTGTGATTTTTTATTTTGATTTAATTTTTTGGAAAACACAGATTGACTGTCCTTTTGAATGAGGTGATAATTCATGCAACCTTATCCTATCTTTTGCAAATCTTTTTGGGGACTCCCTCAGAGTGTGTGTTCTATTGATTTAGTCATTTGACCATTTTAGAATGACGGCAATGAAGTCGTTCGATGTTTAATTAATCCATTGAAATTCCAGGGTTCGTCCCCCTTTTTTTTGTTTTTTTTTGTTTAAAAAAACATCGACGGGTGAGAACTTTTGATCTGCCCCTATGTTCACTTGAGGCTCATGCATGATGCCCCTTATTTCCCCAGTGTAAGGCTTTGAGGTACCAGTTGTTATCTTTTGTCATGACCTTGTAGCTGGGAACCTATTGGGTGAGAACTTCTAATCTACCCCTAGGTTTACTTAAGGCTCATGCACGGTGCCTCTCATTGCCCCAGTGTACGGCTCTGAGGTATCCATCTTTGTATTTCGTCATGACCTTGTAGCAAGGAACCTATTGGGTGAGAACTTCTAATCTGTCCCTAGGTTCACTTGAGGTTCATGCAAGATGCCCCTCATTGCCCCAGTGTAGGGCTCTGAGGTATCCATCTTTGTTTTCACAACCTGGTAGCATGGAAGAATGAAAGAAGCGGTTGATTCTTGCAAAAAGAATTTTCCAAGGACGAGAAATAGTTGAAGGATTTTTTCAATCGACGGATTAAGTCAAATGACTCCTATTCTTGATAACTCACTTCTCTAGGAATGATAAAATGAGGTCACATGAATGTCTATATTTTTACTTGAAAACACAGTCAATCAAATGTTTTTTTTTTCTTTTTGAACTTTTCTGCTTTACTCGTTGTTTACGGCACCCCACCAACGTGCAGGACGAGTAATCTCTGATTGAACGGTCTTGGAAGTCAACACTCAGGAGCACAGGTCGCATTGAGCAAACAAACCAATGGCTTACACACACATTTCGGTGGAAGTTGAATAAGCAAAGATGTGTTTGTGAGAGGATAAGAGAAACAAGGATGTCAAATTCATCCATTTTAGCATTGTAACTGTGGTTTACAATAATGGCATAAACTTGGAAATCCTGATGAGTCATTAGAGACACCTAACAACAGCTTTCAAAATTGCCTCATGTGTGGTGTCATTTGTCAATGTCAGGACTCATACGCGATTCTCCTCAAATTTCAGCCAACCCGCATCAATTAGACTTTGCACCTTACGCTTCAGGGCCCTACAATGCTCAATGGAATGCCCCGGGGCTCCTCCATGATAAGCACACGTTGCGTTCGAGTCGTACCCTCAGAAAAATGGAGGTTGAGGAAACCTAGCAGGGGATATGGCTACCATTGCATTATCAAGTAGATATAGGAGCAAGTTAGCATATGACACTGGAATTTGGGGTGAATCCTACAGGCTTTTCGCTGCAAAATTCATTTCTTGGTTGGTGTTTTGGTTTGTGCTAAAGGTGGTGTTTAGCATTGGTTATGTGGTAGGTGGGTTTTGTTGTTGATTTATGGATGGCCTTTGTGGATAAATGGGTGGTGGGTAATGAGAATGGCTGATATTGGCTGAGTAATGATGGTATTGAGCTGGTGGGGAACTTGGTCGTATAGGAATGACAGTCACAGCATGGGTTTCTCCCTCCTTCTCATCCTCTTCATTTGCCCCAGTTTTTCTCATTCGTCCAAGCAGGATGATTAAATTTGCCTCTTTTCAGATCTGCTTCGACCCTTTCCGCGGCGAAGACCAAATCTGCAAAGCTTGAAGGTGTGTACCCCACCATTTTTCATAGTAAAACATTGGTAATGTGTCTACTATTATTGTGATCATCTCTTTCCCCGTCATTGGAGGTGCCACTTGAGCTGCCAGGTCTCTCCATCTTTGGGCGTATTCTTTGAAAGATTCATGCCCCTTTTTGCACATGTTCTGTAGTTGCATCCTATCCGAAACCATATCAAAATTGTACTGATACAGCCTAACGAAGGCAACCATTAGGTCCTTCCAAGAATGGATTCGGGAAGGCTCGAAGTTAGTGTACCAAGTAGCAGTTACTCCAGTAAGACTTTCTTGGAAGAAATGTATCAACAGTTCCTCATCTTTTGCGTATGCCCCCATCTTTCGACAACACATCTTTAGATGGTTCTTAGGGCAAGTAGTCCCCTTGTACTTGTCAAAGTCTGGCACCTTGAACTTGGGAATGACCATGTTTGGGTACTAGGAACAACTCATCTAGGCTAGCAAAGGCATAATCTTCGTCTCCTTCAATAGACCTGAGCCTTTCCTCTAGATGATCTTACTTTCCCATTTCTGCCATAGCATGAGGGTTTTAACCCGGTGTGGAATGCAAGGGGTGTGGTTGTGGGTGATACTGAGGGCCCTCCAAAATGTTTTGCAGGAGTATACCTACCAACTGCTAACCCTTCAGTGGCATATCCGAGGCAAGGCTCGAAGTTGGCTAGATTTTGGTGGGGCATTCCATGTGTTTCCCCCATGGGTTGAGAGACATGTGCATGGTCAGATTGAGGTTGTTGGCTTTCAATGAGTATGGGAGCGGAGTTATTGACATCCTCCTTGGGAGGCGAGCCATATGGTGGGAAGGCGTGCTTATTTTGAATTTGCACATCATGGGGCCGTCTATACTTCCCAAATCTTTGCCCACCATATCTGAGGTTGGATGATTCATTTGGTTTGAGATCAGATGGGAGCATCGGGTTCACCTTAGCAACAGCGCTGGTAGCGGCAACTGCAATCGTATTGGCTTCCATTATCTTCTTCATGATCATCATGGCCTCCACCATTGTGGCCATTTTCTCTTCCATGTCGGCCTTTATCTGCTCTTGCACCTCCTCTACTTCACTCATTACTCTAGCTCTAGCACGAGTTCGGTAAGGGCACCGTAAAGTGTGTTCTTTTCTTTTTGATAACAATGATTAAGTTCGTTTTTTTTCAAGGAAAGAATGCAATGAGCAATGCAACCAATGAAAAGCATGGATGTATGCGAATGATGCACAGTTGAAGTATTGCGAATTTTTACGCAGGACATGGGGTTGAATCAATTTAGATTTTCAACGTGGTCCATGACATCTTTGTCAAGGTGAAACTGGAAGTAACAAGGACATCAACAGTCCTAAATGTGTTTGGCAATAGACGAAGCAGCGATGTAACCCGATCCATCTTTTGCATCAATTTTTGCAAGATGGTCACCTCCATGCTTCAACTTGACTTGATGAACCTTTTCATAAAAGCATGAGCTTGGTTCAACCCCATAATCCAAGGAATGGCAATTTCAATCGCCAATACTTTGACAACATTTCATAGGGATGAAAGACTCGGGAATATGCATGCTATGCATGGCAAATGTAATTTGAGATGCCCGAATAAACATCTTTTCTTAGTTAACCATGCATTAGGTACCATGTTCAATCATTTTGCTTTTAAGTGAAACGGGTTTATGATCGCAACATGGTTGGCTCATGGTACCAAATATATGCAACTAAGAATGCAGCGTAAATTTTCACGCTTCCCTTTTTTTGTTTTTGTTTTGTAGAGGAAAATGCAAGGATCATGCATGAAAACATGAAAACAAAAGGTTTGTAGAACAAAAAGAATGTTGAACGCATATGCATGATGATGCAATGACTCATGCAAAATGTGATGCTGGAATATGATAACAGAAAAATGCAGGAACGATATGTTCATTATGAAGCCATGAAGAGATGCTTATGCGATGCATGATATGAATGCATGCTAGAGATAAAATGCGGGAGTGATTTGATTTGCACTGATCTTTGGAGTAAAAATGTGGGATAAACTCATCTCATTCAGAAAGTTATAACTAGTCAAGATCTGAGTGACAATACAAACTTCCTAGCGGTTTCTAATTATATAGGCCATTAAGTCTATCATATGCTGACAATAGCTGAGTAGTCCGTGGATCTCCTCGGGGACGGAGTAGGTGTTCGCCATTGCTTTGGCCTTGGCTAGCAATCGGGGAAGTTCTTGACTCCCGTTCAATGTAAAAGCAAATCGGTCCATCCACATTGTTGCCTCTTGATGTAGCGAGTCGATCACCCTTCCTCTAGCCTCCTTTTCCGCGTACACTTGGGCATACTCGTCCGCCACTTTATGCTCGTGGGCCGTGGCTAGATTTAGTTCTTCTTGGTACTTGCTAATGATGGCCAACATGTGGGTCTCTGCCTCGCATAACTGTTGAGACAAACTTCTCTTGGACCTCGAGCAAGCCTTCAACTCGTCCTTCAAGATCAAACTGTCTACTCGCGATTGGTCCCTTTCCTCTCTCTGGAGCTTAAGCTCGCTGTTACTGCCCCACATAGCCCTTCGGAACTTGTTCCGGATGTGTTCTTCCCTACGAGCCCTCTTGGTCTCTCGTTCCAAGGCCTTGGTGGTAGCTATATTTGTATCTCTCAGTTCAACATTCTCCTTTCGGATCTTCAGAGCTGCTGATTTGAACTTTACTTTGACGGTTTGGGCTTGCTCGAGTTCTGCCCTAAGGGCCTGCACCTCTTCATCTTCCTCCAGTGCCTCAACTTCCTCCCTTCTAGCGGTTCTCAAACTTAGGAGCCAATCCAAACTTGCACGTGGGCTCTCAACCACTTACAGTAGCCACCGATGGGCCCATTGTTACTGCCCCTGAGTTCTTTGTCCTTCTTTCGCACTACCACCCAGGCGAGCTAGGTTGTTTCCTCCAGAGGCAACCGCCTTCTGGAGGAACATCCTGGAAGGCCCAAGTGGGCTTGGTTGCTATTTGCACCCCCCTTTTACTAAATACACCCCTTGCTCTTTTTTGGTGATTCTTTTTCCGTAACGTTACGAAACTTTACGAATTTCGTAACGATACTTGTTTTCTTTCCATGATGTTACGAAACCTTACGGATTACACAATCATCCTTTCTTTGGCTTCCGGAATGTTACGAAACTTTACAGATTGTGCATTTACACTTCCTTTTGACTTCAGCATGTCATGAAACTTCACGAATTGCCTAACGATGGGTGCCAAGTACCTCGAAGTGGTCAAACGAGGGTCGCATCCCAACAACGGATGGTCCCCGGACGAAATTAGGGTATGACACGTAGCTACACACACCTCTCTAATAGTTAAGCTCACCTCATTGAGATGAGAAGCTAGAGCTTAGCTATATACCCCCTATAATAGCTAAGTTCAACCCCATGCCTAAATACATGAAGATATATATAAAAAAAAGTCCATACTACAAAGACTACTCAAAATGTCCTGAAATACAAGGCTAAAACCCTATACTACTAGAATGGCCAAAATACAAGGCCCAAAAAGAAGGAAAAACCTATTCTAATATTTACAAAGAAGAGTGGACCCAACCTTGGCCCATGGGCTCATAAATCTACCATGAGGTTCATGAGAATCTCAGGGCCTTCTTTAGCAACTCTAGCCTAATCCTCTTGGAGTCTTCTATCCAATACCCTTGGGGGATATGATTGCATCATCCTCTCCACCTTGGAAAGGATTTGACCTCAAATCCCGAGGTTCTTCATACTCTGGGCTCCTTCCCTCGACACTTGTAAAAAGAATAAAAACATATGTATTAGTGGTGTTGGGTATGTTAGAGTAGGGTAAGGTCTGAAAACCCCTTTCATGGACATCTTCCCATGAGGGAACATGGTTCCTCACCAACTCAATGAGTGGTGCTACAAGTATAGAAAAATATGCGACAAACCTTTTGTAAAAGTTTGTTAAGTCATGGCAGCCCCAGATTTCCCTTATACTTGGTGGAGTGGGCCAATTAGGAATGACCTTTATTTTCTTAGGGTCCATGGGAACCCCTTGATCACTATTTAAAAAATTAAGGAAAGTAATGCAATAAAGCGTACCTTTTTCTATATTTTCATGTTGATTATTCCTACAAAAAATACAACAAACCTAAGGTGTCCCATATGAGCACCTAAGTTTGTACCAAAAATAAGAACAAATCTACCTAATGAGTCCCTATGTACATGAATCATAAAGATGTTGGGTGCATGACTGATTTTACAAAAGAAGGTTGCAACACTCAACACATTCATCATATCACTTATTTTAGGGATTTGGTGCCTAATAATACCTATTTTGGGCACCAACAAAGCACAAGGATTTAAGCTCTTGCGAACCAAACCCTCATCCAACAACTTGTTGGATCAAGTGGCCTTGGAATAATTAAGAAGGGGGGTTGAATTAATTATTAACGAACCTTTACTAATTAAAAATATATCCTTCTTAATGTTACTAAAAGTAAAAGAAATAATTAAAGTGCACAGCGGAAAATAAAGAGTGTTGGGAAGAAGAAAACAAACACAAGAGATTTATACTGGTTCGGCAACAACCCGTGCCTACATCCAGTCCCCAAGCGACCTGCGGTCCTTGAGATTTCTTTTCAACCTTGTAAAAATCCTTTTACAAGTAAAGATCCACAAGGGATGTATCCTCCCTTGTTCTCTTTGAACAACCTAGTGGATGTAGCCTCCACTAGAACTGATCCACAAGAGATGTACCCTCTCTTGTTCTTAGTCAACAACCCAGGTAGATGTACCCTCTACTTGTACCACAAAGGATGTACCCTCCTGTCGCAACCTACCCTTCGGCGGGAGGGCGACGCGAGACTCGCGGGATGCGTGTTCCACGAAAGGAATACGCGCGGAGTCGCCACCAACGTTTATTTGAGGAAAACGTCGGAAAAACCGGAAAAGACGCGATCTACGAACTTTTTAGTGAAAGGTTCGGGAGTTGTATTTACGCACGGGGAAGGTATTAGCACCCCACACGTCCGTCCCAAGGGACGGCAGCCTTTAATCGAATGTGCAAACATGACTTTGATTTTTTATGTTCCCTTTTTATGTTCTTATATCCTTCATACCCTTTTTATATTTTTTCCTTTTTGTGGTCGACAAGGGTGTTTCCCTTTGCTCCTACGTATTCCTCAATTGCGATGAGGAAATCAGACCTACGTAGTTCTTTTTTATCAAGTGATTCTTTTTTACTTAAGTGGTGATCATTTTAAGGCGTTGGACCTTAAAAAATGATCCATTTTACTTAGTGAGAAATTGAAATGACAAACTTCAAAAGCCTATTTTTGTGGACGAGCTTGACTAGGCGAGTTGATTTTAGCCTTAGTTTCACTTTAGTTATTAATCAATTCGATTAAGAATGAGAAATCCCAAAGAGAAAACGTCCGATTGATTTTCCGCTTTATTTTACTAAAAGATGTTTTTTTGATTATTATATTATTTTTTACCTCTTTTTGATTTCCAACGTGGTTACGGCACGACCGAACGGTCGGAATTCATTTTAACCGAAGTTAACGGATAATACAATTCAAACGTTCGGTGGAAATTGATTTTATTTTTAAGTTAAGCGAGAAACGACTTAAGTAAAATGGCTTAAGCACGTCAACAGGGGGTATAAAAAGTAAACAAAACGAGAATAAAAATGCACGAAACACAATGTGGACCACTACGGGTACATAGAATGAATCGAAAAGCTTGGTTCGAGGTACTTACCCGTTGAAGATCGAAGAACGATGAAGAACGAATGAAGAACGTCGAAGAACGATTGAAACCTTTGCGAGATTCCTCACGGAAAACGTTACGGAAACGTTTCGGAAGCGCCTCGGCTTAGATTTTCTTCACGGAAACAATTTTTCCAAGCAAATTCGAAAGAGAGAGAAGTGCCTAAGGGGCTGGACCCCTTCCTTCTTCATTTCCTCCCCTATTTATAGCAAAATAGGGGAGGTGGTTGCCGCCCAGCTCGCCCAGGCGAGCTCAGCTCGCCCAGGCGAGCAGGGTTGCTTCCTCCAGAAGCAACCGCCTTCTGGAGGAATCTTCTGGAGGGCCCAAATGGGCCTGGGTGCTATTTGCACCCCCATTTTTACTAAGTACACCCCCCTCTGCTGTTTTTTGGTGATTCTTTTTTCGTAAAGTTACGGAAACTTACGAATTTCGTAACGATACTTGTTTTCTTTCCGTAATGTTACGGAACCTTGCGGATTACATAATCATCCCCTTTTTGACTTACGGAATGTTACGGAACCTCACTTAATTATGCAACGATGCTTCCATTTGATTTCCGGTGTGTCACGGAAACTTACGGATTGTGCATCAATATTTTTTGGTTTTTTTCGGCATGTCCTGGAATTTCACAAATTGCCTAATGATGGGTGCCAAGCACCTCACGAGGACCAAAGAATGGTCGCACGTCATCGAGCAAAGGTCCCCGGACGAAATTAGGGTATGACAGTTGCCCCTCTTTACTTGTCTTTTATTGGAGATAAAAGGAAAGTAAAGATAAGACACTAATTTTGTTCCTCTCGATTTGGCGAGAGTCGCGGGCGACCATAAAATCTCCACATGCAAATGACTTGTTGTTCCCAGAATTTCACAAATTGCCTAATGATGGGTGCCAAGCACCTCACAAGGACCAAAGAATGGTCGCATGTCATCAAGCAAAGGTCCCCGAAAATCAGTGTATGACACTAATTTCGCTCCTCTCGGTTGACGAGAGTCGCGGGTGACCGTGACTTGTCGTTCCTAGGATTTCACAAATTGCCTAATGATGGGTGCCAAGCACCTCACAAGGACCAAAGAATGGTCACATGTCATCAAGCAAAGATCCCCGGACGAAAATCAGTGTATGACACTAATTTCGCTCCTCTCGGCTGACGAGAGTCGCGGGTGACCATGAAATTTCCGCATGTAAATGACTTGTTGTTCCCGGAGGAACAAAAGGTGCAGAAGACTATGACCGTCTCTGCATGCTATCAAGCGTTCTGTCTTACAGATAGCAAAAGAATGTTTATACGGATAACCACTCGGGTATTTCCGCGTATCATCGGGCCCGCCGCCTCTGGATGATACAAGGGTGCAGAATGACCAAACTTGGTCTCTGCTTGTCATCGGGCCCGCCGCCTTTGGATGACAAAAGGGTGCGAATAACCATAAGGTATCTCCGCGTATCATGGGTGCAGAATGACCAAACTTGGTCTCTGCTTGTCATCGGGCCCGCCGCCTCTGGATGACAAAAGGGTGCGAATAACCATAAGGTATCTCCGCGTATCATGGGTGCAGAATGACCAAACTTGGTCTCTGCTTGTCATCGGGCCCGCCGCCTCTGGATGACAAAAGGGTGCGAATAACCATAAGGTATCTCCGCGTATCATGGGTGCAGAATGACCAAACTTGGTCTCTGCTTGTCATCGGGCCCGCCGCCTCTGGATGACAAAAGGGTGCGAATAACCATAAGGTATCTCCGCGTATCATGGGTGCAGAATGACCAAACTTGGTCTCTGCTTGTCATCGGGCCCGCCGCCTCTGGATGACAAAAGGGTGCGAATAACCATAAGGTATCTCCGCGTATCATGGGTGCAGAATGACCAAACTTGGTCTCTGCTTGTCATCGGGCCCGCCGCCTCTGGATGACAAAAGGGTGCGAATAACCATAAGGTATCTCCGCGTATCATGGGTGCAGAATGACCAAACTTGGTCTCTGCTCGTCATCGGGCCCGCCGCCTCTGGATGACAAAAGGGTGCGAATAACCATAAAGGTATCTCCGCGTATCATGGGTGCAGAATGACCAAACTTGGTCTCTGCTTGTCATCGGGCCCGCCGCCTCTGGATGACAAAAGTGCGCGTCACACCATAATTTGACCTCTGGGTCCCAGTATGACAAAGATTATGGGGCGACCGACAAAAGCAAAGCGTCTTGCTCATACGTTGTCCCTCCAATTGAGGGGAACCTCAGACCTTTAGACGTAAAAAGGGTTCTGGATAACTTGTGAGACTTGAAAAGTCGTCCCATCGGAAAATGCTGACATCTCCGGGGAAAAAGGGCCAGCGGAATGACCACAATTGGCCTCTGCTCATCAATCACACTTGGGGTCACTGGAATGACGAAGTGCGGATAACCGTAAGGTGTTTCCGCGGGCTACCAGCTCTTGAGTTATGGCAACAAAAGGCGGTGTGGTCGACAAAAGCGAGGCTCTTGCTCCTACGTATCCTCCAATGAGGAACTCAGACCTCACATGACCCCAGGGTCAGTATGACAAAGATTATGGGCGGCGACAAAAGCAAAGCTCTGCTCCTACGTATCCTCCAATGAGGAACTCAGACCTACGTAGTTCTGGATAACTTGTGAGACTTGAAAAGTCTCCATCGGAAAATGCTGACATCTCCGGAAAAGGCCAGATGACCACATTGGCCTCTGCTCATCAATCACACTTGGGGTCACTGAATGACGAGGTGCGGATAACCGTAAGGTGTCTCCGCGGGCTACCAGCTCTTGAGTTATGGCAACAAAAGGCGGTGTGGTCGACAAAAGCGAGGCTCTTGCTCCTACGTATCCTCCAATGAGGAACTCAGACCTACGTAGTTCTGGAGAACTTGTGAGACTTGAAAAAGTCTCGGTGTTTTCTCCACTAAAATGCAAACATGCTTTAGCAAGGAGACAAATATTCCAACTGATTTAGAGCAGCATATGCTTTTTTGAGTGAAAAACAATGCGTCTACCGGGGAAGGAGAGTCTGCTGATGAAATCTCCCATAACCATAAATGAGATTTTGGATGTTAGCATTTCGTTTCTAAATGATCATTTAGAGGAAACACTAGGTTCGACAAAAATAGAAGAAATCCACTCAAAGTCAATCAATCTCGCACAGGTAAGTGTTTCATCCTAATTCCGAACCATAGATATGTCATGACTTGACTTTGCAAATTATTTCCTATCAAATCAAAAATTACACGCGTGATCATGGATCAATAGGGCTTCCCTTGGGAATGGATTCTTTTGGTGGTTTCTTCTTTCGGCTTTTGTGTGTTTTTGGCTTTTGATTTTTCTGGCTTTTTTCTTTTTCTGTTTTTGTTTAGTGCGGGGCGAGGAAAAAAAAGTCGCTAGCGCACGGGATTTTGGTTGGTAATCAAAGGGAGAAGACTATTTTAGGTTGTGGTTCCCTTTCCTTCTTTTTTCGTTCATTTGGTGACAATTCTGTATTGTTCAGATATTGTCCGGTCCAAAGACCTCTCTGCATATTCCTTCTGTTTTTCCTTAGATCCCCGATCAGGGGCTTTCTTTCCTCCTTCTTCTTCTTTTTTTTTTTTTTTACTTTCTCCCATTCTTTGATTAGGAATTTTCTTTCTTTTCTTTTTGCTTTCTCCCACTCTTTGATTGGGAATTTCCTTTCTTTTCTTTTTTTGCTTTCTCTTTGATTGGAAATTTTCCTTCTTTTCTTTTTTGCTTCCGAGGGTAAGGATTGACATTCTCACCCTAGGTCAAGGTTTATGGTGAGTCAGGATTTTGGCTCAAGGTTTGTAGAATGGCTAGACATGATACATGTCGGGGTTTGGTTTGGTTCAAGGATAAAAGGGATGCCCCACACTATTTCCATGACACAAATGCAAAAATGATGATTTGGAAATTTTATGCAAAACTGGCCACGCATGCACCTATGTGGACACTCAAGTGTCAAATTTTTATGGTCATGTGATGCTAGGGCTCAGGATTCATTTCCTCTATTTTAGTCAACCCAATGTTTCCAAAATATGTTCTTTTATCCATTTGTGCATTCATCTAAGTCCATTTCGGGCGTCCGGGAAAATTTCACAGCATTCACCCTTCAGGTGTACACACATTTTTTTTCCAAAAACTAGCTATGATCAGCGAATTTTTCTTCAAAGAAAAGTTGGAAGTCATCTCTTTTCAAAAGCATGTTGGTTTTTCAGCTAGACAACTTATTTTTCTTTTTTCTCTCTTTTTTTTCTTTTTTTTTATTTGTTTATTTCTTTTTCTTGTTTGTTTTTTTTTCTTCTCTTTTTTTTTTTTCATGAGGTATTTTGCTATATACATGCATATCCAAGGTATCTTGCTACCTAAACATACATATATATGTTTTGTAAGGTATTTTTGCTATATACATGCATATCCAAGGTATCTTTCTACCTAAACATACATATATATTTTGTGAAGTATTTTTTGTTTACATACATGCATATCTAAGGTATCTTTCTACCTAAACATACATATATATATTTTGTGAAGTGTTTTTTGTTTACATACATGCATATCTAAGGTATTTTCACTACCTAAACATACATATATATGTTTTGTAAGGTATGACTACCTTCCGAGCTTGCGCTTGTTTTATTTAAATTCCCAGGATCATGAGCAACTAGGTGCGTCCTACTATAAAAAGTGATCAAATAGCAGGCAGAAATTTAAAAGGTACTAGGTTGCCTCCTAGTAGCGCTTCTTTAACGTCTTGAGCTGGACGCCTTATGACTTGTCGGTCACTGACCTAGTACTTTGCTTACCTTTGGCTTTGGACTTGGTAGCCTGCTGGTCGGCCATGTGTCGTAGGCAACGCTCTAACCTTTTTGCGGATGAGCTGAGGTGAACTCTAGAGGTGGTGGCGGTGCGTCTGTTTCCCACTGCCGACCATCCCAATGCTGCTGTGGTGTTTCGCCCTGCGCCTGTCTGGGGCGCAGTACTTCTTGATGAAAGCTCGATTAGTAGGGGGCCTGATGCCCTTGCTGGAGGTGACAGGTACTCCGTAGAACTGACAGAGACCCGTAATTAGAGCTTGACAACTCCAAGACCCTGTTGGACTTCTTCGGGTCCACTGGGTGTCTTGCAGGTGCGATCCCTGCAAACAATTGATGAAATCAGAAATCAGTTGAGCGATGTGCATACTTACCTATGATGACATAACCTTGCCGGGGGGTACGGGCACCCTGTAGGACTGATAGAGGCCCGTAACCAGAGCTGGAAACCCCCGGGCCCTGTTGGACTTTTCCGGGTCCACTGGGTGTCTTGTGGGTGTGATCCCTGCAAACAATAAATGGTATCAGAAATCAGTTGAACTATATGCATACTTACCCATGTCGGGACGACACAGACCAACCGATACTTTTGCAGGGGGAGATTGGCATTGCGGTCGTTGGGCAGAATGTTGCTAAGTAGCAATGTCCTCTATATCTGTGTAAGAGTGGTCATGTTGGTGCACATGATCCGCACTCGTCTCTTTACAGCGGCACGGGTGAAATCTTGCCCCGGTATGCATAGTAGCTGTGTAATAGCCTCCCTCTCTGGTTGTGCTCGCACAGTTGGCCCTCCTCCAATATCAGGGGGTGGCCCAGGAACCGTTAAAAGGAAACTACTGGCCCCTTAACCGGAAGTGCAAGTCTCGGTTAAGCATTTAAAGACAGAGGACCTTAAATTATCTTAAGGTGTGGATATGGAGCCCACTGAAAGTGAGGACGCATAGTCCTCTAAAGGCGAGGGCGTGTAGCCCTCTGAAGTTCAAGACGTGTCGCCTTTCGAAGGCGAGGGAGTGTAGTCCTATGATGGCAAGGACGTGCAATCCTCTAAAGGTGAGGGCATGCCCCCCTTTGAAAATGGGGAACATGTAGTCCTCTGATGGCGAGGACGTGTAGTCCTCTAAAGGTGAGGACGTGTAGTCCTCTGAAGGTGAGGGCGTGTAGCCCTACAAAGGTGAAGGCACATGACCCTTTGACGGCGAGGACGTGTAGTCCTCTGAAGTTGAAGGTACATGACCCTTTGAAGGCGAGGACGTGTAGTCCTCTGAAGGTGAAGGTAACTAGTACCCAAGGTGAGGGCGTGTAGCCCTCTCAAGGCGAGGACTTATAGTCCTCTGGAGGTGAGGGCGTGCAGCCCTCTGGTGGTGAGGACGTGTAGTCCTCTCAAGGCGAGGACGTGTAGTCCTCTGACGGTGAGGGTAAGTAGTACCCAAGGTGAGGGCGTGTAGCCCTCTCAAGGCGAGGACATGTAGTCCTCTGGAGGTAAGGGCGTGCAGCCCTCTGATGGTGAGGACGTGTAGTCCTCTCAAGGCGAGGATGTGTAGTCCTCTGACGGTGAGGGTAACTAGTACCCAAGGTGAGGGCGTGTAGCCCTCTCAAGGCGAGGACATGTAGTCCTCTGGAGGCGAGGGCATGCAGCCCTCTGATGGTGAGGACGTGTAGTCCTCTCAAGGCGAGGACGTGTAGTCCTCTCAACGGTGAGGGTAACTAGTACCCAAGGTGAGGGTGTGTAGCCCTCTCAAGGCGAGGACTTATAGTCCTCTGGAGGTGAGGGCATGCAGCCCTCTGATGGTGAGGACGTGTAGTCCGCTCAAGGCGAGGACGTGTAGTCCTCTCAACGGTGAGGGTAACTAGTACCCAAGGTGAGGGCGTGTAGCCCTCTCAAGGCGAGGACATGTAGTCCTCTGGAGGTAAGGGCGTGCAGCCCTCTGATGGTGAGGACGTGTAGTCCTCTCAAGGCGAGGACGTGTAGTCCTCTCAACGGTGAGGGCGTGCAGCCCTCTGATGGTGAGGACATGGAGTCCTCTGAAGGCGAGGACGTGTAGTCCTCTAAAGGTGAGGGCGTGTAGCCCTACGTTGGCAAGGACGTGTAGTCCTCTCAAGGTGAGGGCGTGCAGCCCTCTGTTGGCGAGGACGTGTAGTCCTCTAAAGGTGAGGGCGTGTAGCCCTACGAAGGTGAGGACATGCAGTCCTCTGATGGCGAGGGCGTGTAACCCTCTGAAGGTAAGGACAGGCAGTCCTCTGATGGCGAGGGCGTGTAGCCCTCTGAAGGTGAGGACACGCAGTCCTCTGATGGCGAGGGCGTGTAGCCCTCTGAAGGTGAGGACACGCAGTCCTCTGATGGCGAGGGCGTGTAGCCCTCTGAAGGTGAGGACATGCAGTCCTCTGAAAGTGAGGACACACAGTCCTCTTAAGGTGAGGGCGTGCAGCCCTCTGTTGGCGAGGACGTGTAGTCCTCTGAAGACCAGGGTACTAGTACCCGAGGGTCCATCCTTATGAGAAAGCAAGAGATCGACTCATCGAGAGAGCCGGTCATCCCAAATTCAAAAGATTTGGACATCTAGATGTAGGGAATCTATGTAGTTAACATGATTTTGAGGGATGCAAATGCATGCAACCTTTGTTGTGAAATTTGGGTAAATGCGGACTTTATATGAAACAATGCAATGTAATGGAAAGTTGTACAATGTTCATGGCATTCTTTCCCTATTTTGTGATTTTGATTTTGATTTGATTTTTTTGGAAAACACAGATTGACTGTCCTTTTGAAAGAGGTGATAATTCATGCAACCTCATCCTATCTTTTTTGCAAATCTCTCCGGGAACTCCCTCAGAGTGTATGTTCTTTTTATTTAGTCACTTGACCATTTTGGAGTGACGGCAATGGAGCCATTTGATGTTTAATCAATCCATCGAAATCCTAGGGTTTGTCCCCCCTTTTTTGTTGAAAACATCGATGGGTGAGAACTTTTGATCGGCCCCTATGTTAACTTGAGGCTCATGCACGGTGCCCCTCATTGCCCCAGTGTAAGGCTTTGAGGTATCAATCGTTGCCTTTCGTCATGACCTTGTAGAAGGGAACCTATTGGGTGAGAACTTCTAATCTGCCCCTAGGTTCGCTTGAGGTTTTTGCATGGTGCCTTTCGTTGCCCCAGTGTAGGGCTTAGAGGTACCAAGTGTTATCTTTCGTCATGACCTTGTAGTGAGGAAGAATGAAAGAAGCAGTTGATTCTTGCAAAAAGAATTTTCCAAGGACGAGAAATAGTTGAAGGATCTTTCAGTTGATGGATTAAGTCAAATGACTCCTATGTAGAAGCAAGATGTTTTGATGTCTTGATGATGCTAAAGGATCAAGTGCTTCTAAGTTTTATCCAAGAAAATCAAGAATCCAAGAAAGTCAAGATATATGATCAAGTTTGATCTCTTAGAATCTTTAGGAAGAAGTTTCCAAATTGAAGAAGCAAAAGGTTTGACCAAAGAATTCTATCATTTCAAATTGAGATTTGCTCTCTGGTAATTGATTACCAGTAGTTGAAAATGTTTTAATACAAATTTTTAAAACCTGTAATCGATTACATAAGTCTTGTAATTGATTACCAGAGGGGATTTTCAGAAAATAATTTCCAAGAGACATATCTATTCAAATGTTTTATGAACGGCCATTCAAATGTTTTAAAGAGAGTTTTCATTGCCCAAACAGTTTTATCCTCTCGAAAGATCAAGAGTTTTTCTGAACTGAAATGTCTTATCCTCTCAAAAAGATTCCTTGGTCAACCACTTGCTTATTCAATAAGGAATTTTTGATTGATCTTCATTTTACAATCTACCTCTTTTACGAGAGACCTCTTCTTCTCTTCTTCTTATTTCTGAAAAGGGATTAAGAGACCGTGGGTCTCTTGTTGTAGAGGATTCCTGAACACAAGGGAAGGGTTATCCCTGTATGCATTGTTAATCCGAAAAGAGAGATTGATAGTTCAATTGGGGAATAGTCTTTGCATCTTAATTCAACCCCCCTTTTTCTTAAGGTAACTGAGGCCATTTGTCCAACACCCTATTCTTGATAACTCACTTCTCTCTAAAAAGACAAAATGAGGTCACATGAACGTCTATATTGAAAACACAGTCAATCAAATGCCTTTTTATTTTTTATTTTGAAACTTATTTGTTTTGAACTTTGCTCGTTGTTTTACGGCACCCCCACCAACGTGCAAGATGAGTAATCTCTGATTGAACGGTCTTGGAAGTCAACACTTAGGAGCGCAGGTTGCTTGAGCAAACAGACCAATGGCTTACACCCACATTCCGGTGAAAGTTGAATAAGCAAACATGCGTTTGTGAGAGGATGAGGGACAAAGATATCAACTTTATCCATTTCATTTAACATTGTAGCTGTGGTTTACAATAATGGCATAAACTTGGAAACCCTGATGAGTCATTAGGGACACCTAACAACAGCTTTCAAAATTGCCCCATGTGTGGCATCTCTTGTCAATGTCGGGATTTACACGCAATTCTCCTCAAATTTCAGCCAGCCCGCATCAATTAGACCTTACACCTTATGCTTCAGAGCCCTACCATGCTCAATGGAACGCCCCGGGGCTTCTCCATGACAAGCACACGTTGCGTTTGAGTCGTATTCTCGGAGAAATGGAGGTTAATGAACCTTGGCTAGGGTTATGGCTACCATTGAATTATCAAGTAGATATGGGAGCAAGTCAGCATATGACAACGGAATTTGGGGTGAACCCTACAGGCTTTTTGCTGCAAAATTCCTTTTTGTTGGTGTTTTTGTTTTTTTTTTTTTTTTGGTTTGTGCTACAGGTGGTCTTCGTCATTGGAAGTGCGGTAGACAGGCTTTGTGGTTGATTTAGGGATGGCCTTTGTGGATAACTGGGTGGTGGGTAAGGAGGAGGTTTGTTATTGGCTGAGTAATGACATTGTTGGGTTGGTGGGAAACTTGGCCGTATAGGAATGGCAGTCACAGCATGGGTTTCTCCCTCTTTCTCACCCTCTTCATTTGCCCCAGTTTTCTCAGTCGTCCTAGTAGGATGATCAAATTTGCCTCTTTTCGGATCCACTTCGATCTTTTTGCTGGTGAAGACCAAATCTGTAAAACTTGAAGGTGTGTAACCCACCATTTTTTTCATAGTAGAACACCGGTCACGTGTCTACTATCATTATGATAATCTCTTTCTCTGTTTTTGGGGGTGCTACTTGGGCCGCCAGATCCCTCCACCTTTTGGGCGTGTTCTTTGAATGATCCGTCCCCCTTTTTGCACATGTTCTGTAGTTGCATCCTATCCGGAACCATATCAAAATTGTACTGATACTGCCTAACAAAGGCAACCATTAGGTCCTTCCAAGAATGGACTCGGGAAGGTTCCAAGTTAGTGTACCAGGTAACAGCTACCCCAGTAAGACTTTCTTGGAAGGAATGTATCAGCAATTCCTCATCTTTTGCGTATTCCCCCATCTTCTGACAATACATCTTTAGATGGTTCTTGAGACAAGTAGTCCCCTTGTACTTGTCAAAGTCCAGCACCTTGAACTTGGGAATGACCATGTTTGGGTATTAGGAACAACTTTTCTAGTTTAGCAAAGGCATAATCTTCACCTCCTTCAATGGCCCTGAGCCTTTCCTTTTGATGATCCGCCTTTCCCTTTTCGGCCATAGCAGGAGGGGCTCTTCCCACCGCAAAATGCAATGGTTGTGGTTGTGGGCGAAACTGAGGGCCCTCCAAAGTGTTTTCAAAGGGTATACCACCAACTGCTTGCCCTTCAGTGGCATATCCGAGCCAAGGCTCGAAGTCAGCTAGATCGTGGTGGGGAATTTCATGTGTCTCCCCCATGGTTTGAGAGATATGTGCCTGATGAGGTTATTGGTTCTCAATGAGTATCGGAGTGGAGTTATTGAGATTTTCATTGAGAGTGTATGCCACATTGGGTGGTGTATAGTTGGGAGGCAAGCCATATGATGGGAAGGCGTGCTCGTTTTGAATTTGCACATCATGGGGTCATCCGTACTTCCCAAATCTTTGCCTACCATATTTGAGGTTGGATGATTCATTTGCTTGAGGCCAGATGGGAGCATCGGGTTCACCTTAGCGACAGCGCTAATAGTGGCAACTATAACCGCATTGGCTTCCATTATCTTCTTCATGCTCATCATGGTCTTCATCATTGTGGCCATTTGCTCTTTTATGGCCTCCATTTTCGGCCTTCATCTTCTCTTGCACCTCCTCTACTTCACCCATTACTCTAGTTCTAGCACGGGTTCGGTAAGGGCGCCGTAAAGCGTGTTCTTTTTTCTTTTTTATAACAATGATTAAGTTCTTTTTTTTTTCAAGGAAAGAATACAATGAGCAATGCAACCAATGAACAACATGGATGTATGCGAATGATGCACAGTTGAAGTATTACGAATTTGTACACTGGATATGGGGTTGAATCAATTTAGATTTTCAACATGGTCCATGACATCTTCGTCAAGGTGAAACTGAAAGTAATAGGGACATCAACAGCCCTAAATGTGTTTGGCAGTAGACGAAGCAGTGATGTAACACGATCCATCTTTTGCCCCAATTTTTTGCAAGATGGTTACTTCCATACTTCAACTTGACTCGATGAACCTTTTGTAAAAGCACGAGCTTGGTTCAACCCCATAACCCAGGGAATGGCAATTTTGATTGCCAATACTTCATCAACATTTCATAGGGATGAAAGACTCGGGAATATGCATGCTATGCATGGGAAATGTAATTATGAGATTGAGATGTCCAAAGGAACATCCTTTTTTAGTTAACCATGCATTAGGTACCATGTTCAATTATTTTGTTTTGTTGTTGTGTGTTTTTTTTTTTTTTTTTTTTTTTTTTTTTTTTTTAGAAATGGGTTTATGATCCCAACATGGTTGGCTCGTGGTGCCTAACACATGCAACTAAGAATGTAGTGTGAAGTTTCACGCTTCCCCTTTTTTGTTTTTGTAGAGGAAAACACAAGGATGAGCAAACATGAAAACAAATGGTATGCAATTTTGCAGATCAAAAAGTTTGTTGAACGCATATGCATGATGATGCCATGACTTATGCAAAATGTGAGGCTGGAATATGATAACGGACAAATGCAGGAACGATATGTTCATTATGATGTTATGAAGAGATGCTTATGCGATGTATGATATGAATGTATTTTACGGACACGAGAGCCCGGAAAATTATCTCTTCTTACTTGCGCATTTGGGGGCGCAGTGCCCCATGTGTACAATTAAGAAGGTGATATGGACCTTCCGGCTTCCCGTGACAAAGGACGAGACCAACATACAATGCATGCTAGAGATAAAATGTGGGAGTGACTTGATTCGCACTGATTTTTGGAGTAAAAACGTGGGATAAACTCATTTTTTTCAAAAAGTTATAACTAGTCAAGATCTGAGCGACAATACAAACTTCCTAGCAGTTTCTAATCATATGGTCCATTAAGTCTATCATATGCTGACAATAGCTGAGAAGTCCGTGGATCTCCTCGGGGGCGGAGTAGGTGTCCGCCACTGCTTTGGCCTTGGCTAGCAATGGGGGAAGTTCTTGACTCCTGTTCAAAGTAAGAGCAAATCGGTCCGTCCACATTGTTGCCTCTTGGTGCAATGAATCAATTACCCTTTCCCTTGCTTCCCTTTCTGCTGATATCTTGGCGTACTCATCCTCTAGCCTTTGCTCGTGAGTCGCCGCTAGATTTAGCTTCTCTTTGCACTTATCGATGATGGCCCACATATTCCCTTCAGTCTCGCTTAACTGTTGGGACAAATTTCTTTTCGACCTAAGGCAAACCTTTAGCTCATCCTTCAAGATCATGCCTTTGACCCGTGATGATTCCTTTCACCTCTTCGGAGCTTGAGCTCACTATTGCTGCCCTATAAAGCCCCTCAAAACTTTGCTTTGGTCGTATTCTTCCTTTCGGGCCTTCTTGGTTTCTCATTCCAAGGCTTCATCGGTGGCCATATTGACATCCCTTAGCTCATCATACTCTTTTCAGACTTTGATAGCTATGGACTTGAACTTCTCTTCGAGTACCTAGGCTCTTTCAAGCTCTGCCTTTAGGGCTTGTACCTCATCACTTTCTTCTGAAGCTTTAACCTCATCGTCTCTCACAGTCTTTAGATTTGGGAGCCAATCCAGTCCTTGTGTTCGGACTCTCAGCCACTTATGATAGCCGCCGATGATCCCATTACTGCTTCCCCTAAGCTCTCTGTCCTTTCTTCACGCCGCATCCCATGCCTTGCGAACTCCTTGGAGTACCCTCGCGTTGTGGTCGCTGAAACCTCGTGCGATGAAAGGCGTGATGCTTTCGTCTGATGGCACTCCTCTCATGGGACATCCTTCGCATGAAGATAGAATCCTGATTCTTCCTTCCTTCTAGCGAGGGAACCATTTAACAGACGCCCCTCCATGCTAGCCAAGAGTTGGTGCACAACAAACAATTCTTGCGCCGCTCTTTTCACATCCCCGGTCGAACGTGTCATACATGGCCAAAATGGCGACGACTAGGCTTTCCTTGCCATGATGAAAGGCGAGGAAAGCGTCAATCGCTGCTAGGTCCACTAACCCTTCCATATTCGGAAAGAGGACAACTCCAAAGATCAAAAGCGCCAAGATGTCAATAAAAGAAAGCCCATTCGCCTTGATTTGCCAAGGCCTTTGCCCTTTCCTCCAAACACTTCCTTGGTACTCCGACTACCCCATTCCTGTTTTGCTTTACCCGGTCCAACTCTTGTGCTGAGATTTTCACCACCTTGGAAACTCTTGTCGTGGAGGGATAGAACCCAGAGAAAAGATATGGCTTCCTTCCTCCCAGTGGGCATCCCAGGATTTCTTCAAACTCTTTCACAGTCGGCACTAGCTGGAAGTCCTCAAATGTGAAGCACCTTAGGGGCTGGTCATAATACTGGGAAAGGGATGCAATCGGTTCCATGGAGAGTTCTACCCTAGCTAGGTCCCAAATCTTACCATAGGCTTTGTGGAAGGCTTGCCGTTGAAGTTGACCCATTAATTGCCCTAACTTTCGTAAACTGGTGACCTCTAAGCTCTTGATTTTGACTTGATAGAACCTCTTTTTAAGCGAAGGCTTTTGACTTGATCCCATGTTTTACTAAAGTGAAATAAAATCTAGTGCGAAACAAAACTCCTACATCTATCATGGGTGGAATGGATGAATGCATGAAGAAATGCATATGACACAGATGCAATTTACGAATACGGGAGCCCGAGAAATTGTTTCCTTCTTGGATACAACGTTTGGGCAGCATGGCACCCAACGTATGTTTTTTAAGAAGGCGACACGGACCCTTCGTCGGTTTGCTAAAGTGAGGGGATCAAAGACGAAACCCACGCATGATGCATATGCGAAAGGCACAACACAGGGATGTACATAGTACGACAATATTCACAAACAAATATAAGCAAAAGGGTATATGATACTTATGCATGGCAGTGTGAAAAATGGCACGCAGCGTGTTTGCTCCGTGCCCCTATTTAAGGGACCTATAAGGGAGAGAGCTAACTAGGCTTTTAGTGATAACCCCCAAGGTAGTCATATCTCTCTTGATGGTTTCTAGAGGTATCATCCCCTTCGAAGAACATACTGCAGCAGTAGGGACTACTAGCAACAATATGTTTTCAAAGAGAAAAACTCTAGATGAGGGTTCACTGTAATCAAGCAAGTCGGAGACCTAGCATGATCACGGATTCACCTCCACTCCTTATGTTCCCACGAACCCGGGTATAGGGCCCTTTTTCAACTCACCGTGTGTGCAAATAGTGTTAGTGTTTGTGTGCATCAAATGAATAAATATTTACCTCATGCATACAAAAAAAAATGCACTAAAAGCATCAAAGAGTTATATATACAAGAACATAATAAGGGGAAGCCAACAAAGGAGTAAGTCATGGCAAAATTTGCACAAGATTAAATGGCCTAACTCTCTAAAAAAAGTCCCCAGTGGAGTCGCCAACTGTCGCAACCTACCCTTCGGCGAGAGGGCGACGCGAGACTCGCGGGATGCGTGTTCCACGAAAGGAATACGCGCGGAGTCGCCACCAACGTTTATTTGAGGAAAACGTCGGAAAAACCGGAAAAGACGCGATCTACGAACTTTTTAGTGAAAGGTTCGGGAGTTGTATTTACGCACGGGGAAGGTATTAGCACCCCACACGTCCGTCCCAAGGGACGGCAGCCTTTAATCGAATGTGCAAACATGACTTTGATTTTTTATGTTCCCTTTTTATGTTCTTATATCCTTCATACCCTTTTTATATTTTTTCCTTTTTGTGGTCGACAAGGGTGTTTCCCTTTGCTCCTACGTATTCCTCAATTGCGATGAGGAAATCAGACCTACGTAGTTCTTTTTTATCAAGTGATTCTTTTTTACTTAAGTGGTGATCATTTTAAGGCGTTGGACCTTAAAAAATGATCCATTTTACTTAGTGAGAAATTGAAATGACAAACTTCAAAAGCCTATTTTTGTGGACGAGCTTGACTAGGCGAGTTGATTTTAGCCTTAGTTTCACTTTAGTTATTAATCAATTCGATTAAGAATGAGAAATCCCAAAGAGAAAACGTCCGATTGATTTTCCGCTTTATTTTACTAAAAGATGTTTTTTTGATTATTATATTATTTTTTACCTCTTTTTGATTTCCAACGTGGTTACGGCACGACCGAACGGTCGGAATTCATTTTAACCGAAGTTAACGGATAATACAATTCAAACGTTCGGTGGAAATTGATTTTATTTTTAAGTTAAGCGAGAAACGACTTAAGTAAAATGGCTTAAGCACGTCAACAGGGGGTATAAAAAGTAAACAAAACGAGAATAAAAATGCACGAAACACAATGTGGACCACTACGGGTACATAGAATGAATCGAAAAGCTTGGTTCGAGGTACTTACCCGTTGAAGATCGAAGAACGATGAAGAACGAATGAAGAACGTCGAAGAACGGTTGAAACCTTTGCGAGATTCCTCACGGAAAACGTTACGGAAACGTTTCGGAAGCGCCTCGGCTTAGATTTTCTTCACGGAAACAATTTTTCCAAGCAAATTCGAAAGAGAGAGAATCTTCTGGAGGGCCCAAATGGGCCTGGGTGCTATTTGCACCCCCATTTTTACTAAGTACACCCCCCTCTGCTGTTTTTTGGTGATTCTTTTTTCGTAAAGTTACGGAAACTTACGAATTTCGTAACGATACTTGTTTTCTTTCCGTAATGTTACGGAACCTTGCGGATTACATAATCATCCCCTTTTTGACTTACGGAATGTTACGGAACCTCACTTAATTATGCAACGATGCTTCCATTTGATTTCCGGTGTGTCACGGAAACTTACGGATTGTGCATCAATATTTTTTGGTTTTTTTCGGCATGTCCTGGAATTTCACAAATTGCCTAATGATGGGTGCCAAGCACCTCACGAGGACCAAAGAATGGTCGCACGTCATCGAGCAAAGGTCCCCGGACGAAATTAGGGTATGACACCTCCAATGTGTTAAGACAAAGTTCTTAGGCGGTTAGTCCTTTGAAACTTTGAGAATGGGGAAACAAAAGAATTCTCAGGCGATTAGTCCTTTGAAATCTTTTGTTTTAGGTAAAGGGAAGAATCAAAAGAATTCTCAGACTGTGTCGTGTTGAATTCTTTGACAAGCGAGGAGACACAAAAGAATTCAGGCGGTTAGTCCTTTGTTCTTTTGGAAAAGGGAGAAGAGAGACACAAAAAGAATTCAGGCGGTTAGTCCTTGGCGAATTCTTTTTGGCAAAGGGAGAAGGGAATGAAAAAGATGAATAGCACAAGTTTTTGAACAAAGAACTTTTCTTGGAAGAAAAAGTTTTGAACAAAAACTTTTAGAAAGATGAAGAGAAGATGAAACCATAAAGTTTTGAAAGAAATGAAAGAAGATGTTGAAAGATAGATTGAAAGATAGAATGATTGAAAGAGATGATGGATATAAGAATGAGATTGTTTAATGTTTCATGCCAAGGTCACATATTTATAGTTTCTTGATGACTCAAGTCAAAACTTGTAACTCTTGGCAATTCCTTTAAAACCTAATCACTTAAAAAGATATGACTTTTGAAAGAATCTTCAGAAACAAGTCACTTGAAGAAATGTGACTTTTGGAAATGATTTTTTCGAAAACAGTCACTGGTAATCGATTACCATAAAGGTGTAATCGATTACACATCAACAGATGTGACTCTTCATTTTGAATTTTGAAAATCTTAACGTTTTAAAACCACTAGTAATCAATTACTATAATCTGGTAATCGATTACCAGAGAGTAAAACTCGTTGGTAATGATTTTGTGAAAACTTCTTGTGCCACTCAATGTTTTGAAAAACTTTTTAATACTTATCTTCATTAAGTCTTCTCTTGATTCTTGAATCTTTGAGTCTTGAATCTTGATCTTGATTATTCTTGAATCTTGATTCTTGAAATCAAATTTCCTCTTGATCCTTGAAGTGTTTTTGACTCAATCTTGAACTCATTCTTGAATGTCATAATCTTTGTTATCATGAAGTGATCTTGACTTTTGAGCTTTTTGTCATCATCTTTGTTATCATCATAACTCCTTGAATCAATCTTGATTCATCATGAAGCTTGCTTCTACACAACTTCTTTACTTGAGGAATAACCTCGAGCCCAAGAGGTGTGACAGTGCTAACAAGTGTCTTTTTACAAAGGAGAAGATGTGGAGGTTGTCTAAGAAGGGAAGTTTCTTTAATATTTGTCTTTATTTAAAAATGACTTTCTTTATTAGCTAACCTCTTGGAGGAGACACTTACCTCCTTACACTCCTCCTTAACCATTAAAGGTTGTCCTTCTTCTTGGGGGTAGATTTCTTCACTAGATTCTCCCCCTTCTACTTCTTCACTTTCACTAGAGGAAGGTGAAGTAGCAGCCTCATCTTGGCTACTATAAATGTCTTGGCCGCTCATAATCATGGTTTTCTTAGTGGGGCATTGAGAAGTAATGTGTCCTCTTCCAAGACATTTAAAGCACTTTATAGAGCTAGTCTTCTCTTGCATACTAGCCTTAAGGGGTTTCTTTTCTATTATCTTCCCCTTATTATCTTTGGACTTAGAAGGTGTCAACCCTAAGATGCCTTGACCTTGGTCTTTTTTTGGATAAGAGTGAGAGCCATAAGATTTTGAAGTAGACTTCCTTTTAAGAAAGCTAGGACTCAAAGAGAAACTTAGAATGGCTCTAGAGTAGAGTAAAAAACACTAAAAAAAAAAGACTTAACAAACCTCTAGCTTTGGCACTGGTTTTCACACTAATTTTCAATTGAAATTTAGGAACTAAGATTGGTATAAAATAGGCACCAATTATAGAATAAATTTTGAGCCAAAACAAGAAGCACACTTCCCTTTCACCTTTTTTTTTTTCTGGATACTAATTTTTCTGCCAAATTGTGTGATTTTTCATATTTTTTTCTTTTATCCAAATGACTTGGTTCTTTTTTGATAACTTTTTCCAGATGTCTAGAAAATTCAGTAAAATTTCAGCTCAAAATTCGCAGTGACCAATTCTCAATAATTTTTACAAGTTCATATGTCCAAGCTGTCAGCACTAGCGATTTCAGATTTCAATTTTTTTTTAGCATGGAATATTGATTGCCTTGGGCTTACTTTCAACCTTCCTATGTATATTGAACTCACTAGGGTTGTTTACCACAGTTTTAGGAGTTCAATATTCACTTAGGATCAAAATTTCAGCCAGCAATTCATTCACCAAAACTCAAATTCATAATAGACACAATCATAAGGAAACCTAAAAGTTCAAGAAAAGGTTCACAATCAAAGACTCTCTAAGAATTTTGAATGAACATGTTAAGGACTAATTAACATGCAAGATTTGACTCAAATCAAATAATAGGCAAGAAGAATTCGATACACTCATGAACAAATGAGTTAGACAAAGAAACAAGAAAAATAAAATTCAGCACAACATAAGAAATCTTATGTGACAAGATTCATGACTAGACATGACTTCTATGAAAAAACTACAATAGGTGAACAAGTCACTCTAGATTTTTGAGGTTTTCTTCTACTTTAATGTTTTTGTAAGAATTTTATGGATTAGGTTTCAGCCACAAAAAATAGCAAGACAAAACTCAAAGGAACCTAAACTCAACACAACTCATGGTTCAAGAACAAAAACAATAAATTTGAACCATAGAAAATCAAATCTAGCTTCTATAGCAAGATTAATCGGTGGAAATTCTAAAGAATCATGTTAAAAAAATTTAGCACAAGACATGTGAGGAGATACATGGAGAAAAATGAAGAAACAACAATGGAGGAGAAGGTAAAGTTGAAAATTAATAGAGGTTTAAGGAGCACCTACTTGAAGCTCTTGTGCTCTGATTACCACTTGATGGAAGCTTGCTTGTGGAGCTTCTATGGAGGCGGGATCTTTGAGCTTCAATGAGGTCCTTCAATGGTGATTTTCCACCATGGAGATGCAGCAGAAGGCAAAGGAGAAAAGGAGATGGGAGGCACCATCCACTAGGGAATAAGCCATGGAAGAAGGAACTTCACCACCAAGAATGTGCTTTGGATAAGAAGCTTGAAGATGATGCTTTAATGGAGGAAAAGAAAGAGAGAAGGGGGGAGCACGAAATTGAAGGAATAAAAGACGAAGAGAAGTGGAACTTTGAAGTGTGTCTCATAAGACTTTTATTCATCAAAGTTACAACAAGTGTTACACATGCTTCTATTTATAGACTAGGTAGCTTCCTTGAGAAGCTTTCTTGAGAAAACTTCCTTGAGAAGCTTCTTTGAGAAAACTTCCTTGAGAAGCTAGAGCTTAGCTACACACACCCCTCTAATAACTAAGCTCACCTCCTTGAGAAGCTTCCTTGAGAAGATTCCTAGAGAAGCTAGAGCTTAACTACACACACCTCTCTAATAGCTAAGCTCACCTCCTTGACATGAGAAGCTAGAGCTTAGCTACATACCCCCTATAATAACTAAGTTTAACCCCATGCCAAAATACATGAAAATATAAAAAAAGTCCCTACTACAAAGACTACTCAAAATGCCCTGAAATACAAGACTAAAACCCTATACTACTAGAATGGCCAAAATACAAGGCCCAAAAAAAGGAAAAACCTATTCTAATATTTATAAAGAAGAGTGGACCCAACCTTGGCTCATGGGCTCAGAAATCTACCCTGTGGTTCATGAGAACCCCAGGGCCTTCTTTAGCAACTCTAGCCCAATCCTCTTGGAGTCTTCTATCCAATACCCTTGGGGGGTAGGATTGCATCACCTCAACCCATGGGGGAGACACATGAAGTAACCTGAGACCACACTCTAGCAGACTTTGAGCCTCACCTCAAATATGCTACTGAGGGGCAAGCATTTGGTGGCATACCCCCGCCAAACACTTTGGATGGCCCTCAGTATCACCCACAACCCTTGCATTTTGCGGTGGGAAGAGTCCTTCCTGCCATGGTGGAAAAGGAAAAATTCAATCATATAGAAGAAAGGTTGAGGGCCATTGAAGAAGGCGAAAATTATGTCTTTGCTGACATGGCAAAGTTGTGCCTAGTGCCCGACGTGGTCATTCCTCTGAAGTTCAAGGTGTCAGATTTCGATAAGTACAAAGGGACTGCTTGTCCCAAGAATCACCTCAAGATGTACTGCAGGAAAATGGGGGCATACACAAAAGATGAAAAATTATTGATGAATTTCTTCCAAGAAAGTCTTATTGGGGCAACCATCACCTGGTATACTAATCTGGAACTTTCCCGGGTCCATTCTTGGAAGGACCTAATGGTTGTCTTCATTAGGCAATATCAGTACAATTCTGATATGGCTCCAAATAGAATGTAGCTATAGAACATGTGTAAGAAAGAGCATGAATCTTTCAAAGAATACGCCCAAAGGTGGAGGGATCTAGCAACTCAAGTAGCGCCCCTAATGATGGAGAGGGAGATGATAACAATGATAGTAGACACGTTACCAGTGTTCTACTATGAGAAAATGGTGGGTTACATGCCTTCAAGCTTTGCAGATTTAGTGTTTGCTGGTGAAAGGATCGAAGTGAGTCTGAGAAGAGGAAAATTTGATTATCTTGCTTTTATGAATAGGAAGCCTGGGGCAAATGAAGAGAATAAGAAGGAGGAAGGAACCTATGTCGTGACTGCCATTCCTACATGGCCAAATTTCCCACCAGCTCAACAATATCAATACTCAGCCAATATCAGCCCTTCTCATTACCCACCACCCTATCAGCCAAGAACACCTAATCATCCATAGAGGCCACCCCTAAATCAGCCACAAAACTAGCTTGCTGCACATTTGAGGCCAAACACCACCCTTAATACGAACCAAAACATCAACCTGGGAAGGAATTTTCCAGAAAAGAAGCCTGTAGAATTCACCCCAATTCTAGTGTCGTATGCTAACTTACTCCCATATCTACTCAATAATACAATGGTAGCCATAATCCCAACAAAGATTCCTCAACCTCCATTTTCCCGAGGATATAACTTGAATGCAGCATGTGCTTATCATAGAGGAGTTCCGAGGCATTCCATTGAGCATTGTGTGACCTTGAAACATAAGATGCAAAGTCTAATTGATGCGGGTTGGCTAAAATTCGAGGAGGACAATCGATTGTGAATTCTGATGTTGTCAAGTGACACTATGCATAGGGAAATTTGAAGGTTGTTGTTAGATGTCTCCAATGACTCATTAGGATTTTCAAGTTTATGCCATTATTGTAAACAATAGTGACAATGCTAATAATATGAATAAATTTGATGTCCTTGCCTCTCCTTCTCTCGCAATTACATCTTTGCGTATTTATTTAACATTCACTGGAATGTGAGTATACGTCGTTGGCTTGTTTGCTCAAGTGACTTACTCTCTCGAGTTGATCTCCAAGTCTGTTCAATAAAAAATTGCTCGTTCTACACGTTTGGTGGGGGTGTCGTAAACGACGAGTAAAGTTAAAAAAAGAAAGAAAAACGTTCGATTGACTGTGTTACAAATAAAAAAATAAGAAGTACAGACATTCATGTGACCTCATTTTTCTTAAAAGTTGTCTTTTTGAGAGAAAAGTGAGTTGTCAAGAACAAGAGTCATTTGATTTAATCTTTCAATTGGAAATCCTTTAAATATTTCTCGTCCTTGAAAATTCATTTTCGAGAACTTGTACAGTTTCTTTCATTTTTCCTTGCTACAAGGTCATGACAAAAGACATGAATAAATACCTTAGAGCCCTACATTGGGGCAATGAGAGGCACCATGCATGAGCCTCAAGCAAACCTAGGGGCATATCAGAAATTCTCACCCGATAGGTTGAAAACCCGAAAGGGTGACCTAAGCAAAATTTAGGGTTGATAAAAAATAAAAAGAAGAAAGAATCAGGAGCGTGTTTATCAGGGGTTTGATCCCAAAATCCAAACTACAAAAGTATCTAGTCAAGATTTGAAATGACACATGGTCGTGTTTCAACACCCCAAACACTAATTTATCCCTTGCTACCCCCTCCGAGCTAGAGCTTATTTGTTTTCTAAAAACAACACAAAAAACAACAAAAACAAATTAGAAACCCCTAGTAGGAACCACTGATAAAGGGGGTCTCAATGGGTATAAGACAAATGGGGTAAAGCCCAACCCAAAAGGTTGAAACGAATAAAAGTACAAGCAATGCTTTCGAGGTTCTTACTCAATGTAACCCTTAAACACTCTTTGAGCCTCTCTGATCCTTTCTTTCATAGCCTTCTTACCCCTGACCACGTTACAAGCCTAATAAAGCCCATGTGGATCAAGGAATGACTAATTTTGCTTTTAAGTTTGGATTCTGGAATGGAACCCGCACACGCTTGTGATTGTTGAAAAAAATATATATAAAAAAGAAAAAGAGAATCCTCGAGGTTTCGCACTTTCACATTTGAGAAGAAAACTCATTCGACCAGGAGCTTGTGGGAAATGCCCAAAGACAATTGTGATAGTAGGGTACATTTGATGTTAGTCGCTCATGCAGACTCCTTAGGATTCCTTTTGAATCCAATGGTGGCCTTTGTAGTACAAATTCTTTCGGGATTAGCCCATGTCATCAAGTTTTAGCGGGATCGACAGACCCTTGGCATCACTCTTTGACTTTAAATCAGGAAAGTTTCACTTGGTCTCATACCATGTGTGACAATTCATTGCCATCCTTCAATGGGGTGCACGATCGATCCCAAAGTCTTATGTTTCCTTGCTGTGCAGAATAATATAAGGTTTTAAACAAAAAGAAAGGGACAAACCCTAGGATCAATATTTCAATTGATTGATTAAATGTCAAACGAATCTACTACCATCACACAAAATTGTCAAGTGATTAAATCAAAACATACACTCTGAGGGAGTCCCCGAAGAGATTTGCAAAAAGATAGGATGAGGTCTCATGAGTTATCACGTCTTTTAGAAAGAGATAGTCAATTTGTGTTTTCCACAAAAAAAAAAGAAAAAAGAGAGCAAAAAAATCAAATCAAAATCAAAATCACAAAAATAGGAAAGAATGTCATGAGCATTACACAATTTTCATGATTCAAAACCTTTTGCATTACTATATACAAAGCCTACATTTACTGCCTTTCGAGATAAAGGCTGCATGCATCTACATCACAAAAATCATGTTCATATTAGGCTATAAGTGGATAGATTTCTCTTTATATACCAATTTTCCAAATCTAATGTCCTATCTTTTGAGTTTAGGATGAGAAGCCCTCTCAAAGAGTTAACCTCTAGCTTTCTTATAAGGTTGAGCCCTTTGGTACTAGTACCTATTAGCTTGTTTCATATGACTCAACATCCTTTGTTTTATGATTTCAGAGGACTCAAAGTCCTCCCTTTTATCTTTCATAGGACTCAAAGTCCTCACTTTTATCTTTCATAGAACTCAAAGTCCTCGCCTTAATCTTTCACAAGACTCAAAGTCCTCGCCTTTATCATTCATAGGACTCAAAGTCCTTGCCTTTATCTTTCACAGGACACAAAGTCCTCACCTTTATCTTTCACAAGACTCAAAGTCCTCGCCTTTATCTTTCATAGGACTCAAAGTCCTCGCCTTTATCTTTCACGAGACTCAAAGTCCTTGCCTTTATCTTTCACAGGACTCGAAGTCATTGCCTTTATCTTTCATAGGACTCAAATTCCTTGCCTTTATCTTTCATAGGACTCAAAGTCCTCTGTCTTTATAGGACTCAAAGTCCTCTGTCTTTTACATTTCAAAGACTTCAATGTCTTCAGTCATTTATGCTTTCAAAGACTACAATGTCTTCAGTCATTTACATTTCAAAGACTACAATGTCTTTATTTACATTTCAAAGACTTCAATGTCTTCAGTCTTTTATACTTTCAAAGACTCCGCTGTGCACTTTAATTCATGCTATTACTTTTGGTTAAGTTTCTTTTCTATTCTTTATTTTCTTAACAACATAGTAAAAGCCTAAGAAGGATAGATTTTTAATTAGTAAAGGTTTGTTAATAATTAATTCAACCCCCCTTCTTAATTATTTCGAGGCCACTTGATCCAACATAAGCCTGAAATCGGATTTTAGAGAGAGAGTTTGGGTTGGAATTCAGAGCTTTGCATATCTAGAGATTCTAGAGAGAGAAAGGTCCAAGTTCTAGAGAGTTTTGAGAGATTTTGCTGTGTAAAGATCTGCAAAGACTAGAGCTTGAAGCAGGAGCCGGTTTGAGAGCTTGAGATGAGTTTGTGAGTGATTGTGAGATCCTAGAGGTGAAGGAGACATCCTCATCACTTGTATTTTTGCAATCTTTCATCTTGCTCTTCTCTTTGTTGTAAAGAAGGCTTCCTGGTATGGAAAGCTAAATCCTCTGTTGGATCTTCCCTGTAGGTACCTGATGTAAATATATTTCTATCTATTTAATGATGTTTTGTGTGTTCTTTATGCTATCTGCTTTTCACTCCAATATGCTTTTACCTTGATCACGTAGATGCATGCTTTGTTAGGGTCTTTCAACAGTGGAAACTGGTCTGATTCTAAAGTCCTTGATAGTACAAGGCTAAGTTGTCATACTATCACGAGGAATCAGGGTGCAATAATTTAGTTGTGTATGTGTGTCTTAATGTGATCCTGGTTGAGTTTAGTCCAACAAGAGGAATTTACGGATGATGCTTGATCAGGAATAGGCTAAACTATCATGAGGAATCGGGGTTTAGTATCTCTGGAGACACCATAGGAACAAATAAGCATTGTTAGATAGAGAATATCTTTTTAGCATCAAGCACCTCTTAGGAAGACCAACGTGTTTGCTACTTGTTTTTACACATCATTTCTCTCACGTGATTTTCTTTCTTTTTGCACAGATAGTTTATACACCTGTTCATATTTCACACTTATCTTTACACACCAGACACCTATTTGCTAAAATAGCTTACCAAATAACACAAGTTCCCCGAGAGTTTGATACTCGGTTCTTACCATTTTATACTGCTTGTGTGATCCGGTGCACTTGCCGGAAGTGAACACCCACCATCTAAGGCAGTACATGCTAAGTCACACCACTTGGTTGGTATCCAAGATGGACCCAATCAAGTACATTTTCGAGAAACCAGCTCTCACCGGACGGATCGCTTGGTGGCAGGTTCTATTGCCTGAGTTCGACATTGCTTATGTCACTCAAAAGGCAATAAAGGGAAGTGCCTTGGCAGACTATCTAGCTCAGCAGTCCCTCAATGACTACTAACCTATAAGTGGTCGAGGAGGAGGTGGAGGATGAAGATAGGGATAAGTGGATCGTGTGGTTCGACGGCGCGTCCAACGCCCTAGGCCATGGAGTCGGAGCAGTTTTGGTCACCCCCAACAATCAATGCATACCCTTTACGGCAAGGTTGGGTTTCGATTGCACAAATAATATGGCTGAATACGAGGCATGCGCCCTCGAGATCCAAGCGACAATTAACTTTAATGTCAAATTGCTCAAAGTGTATGGAGACTCAGCCTTGGTAATTCACCAGCTAAGTGGAGAATGGGAGACTAAGGATCATAAGCTAATACCCTACCAGGCCTACATCAAGAAGCTGACAGAGTTCTTTCGATGCCATATCCTTCCACCACATTCCTAGGTAGGAGAATCAAATGGTCGATACACTTGCCACTCTGGCCTCCATGTTTCAGTTGACTCCGCACGGAGACTTATCGTACATCGAGTTAAGATGTCGGGGCAAGCTCGCGCATTGTTACTTGATAGAAGAGGAACAAGATGGTAGACCCTGGTAGGCTTCCGATATAAGCATTACGTCGAAGACAAGGAGTACCCAAAGAAGGCTTTTGACAATGACAAGAGAATGTTGCAGAGATTAGCAGCTGGTTTCTTCCTGAGTGGAGGTGTCCTGTACAAGAGAAACCATGATGTGGTTTTGCTATGATGTATGGATGCTAAGGAAGTCGAACGGATGCTCGTGGAGGTGCATGGGGGGTCCTTCGGGATGCATGCCAATGGATATGCCATGGCCAGGAAGATTCTGAGAGCGGGCTATTACTGGCTCACCATGGAAAACGATTGTTGCATCCATGTGAGAAAATGCCATAACTATCAGGCATTTGCGGACAATGTCAATGCTCCACCCATGCCTTTGAACGTATTAACAGCACCCTGACCCTTCTCTATGTGGGGTATAGATGTGATCGGAGCCATAGAACCCAAGGTGTCAAACGAACATCGCTTCATCTTGTTCGTCATTGACTACTTCACCAAATGGGTTGAAGCGGCCTCGTATGCCAACGTGACGAGGAACTATAGAAGCAAAGTTTCATGGAGAATCAAAGGTGATTCAAATGTGTTTTGATGATAACAATGATGATAACAAAAGATGATGACAAAGGTGATGACAAAAAGCTCAAAGATCAATCAAAGAACAACTCAAGTGAATCAAGAACAATTCAAGAGTTCAAGATAAGAATCAAGAAGAATTCAAGACTCAAGAAGAAAGTTTAGAGTCAAGAATCAAGATTCAAGGTTCAAGATCTCAAGAATCAAGATCAAGATTCAAGACTCAAGATTCAAGAATCAAGAGAAGGCTTAATCAAGATAAATATGAAAAGGTTTTTCTCAAAAATTGAATAGCACATGGTTTTTCTCAAAACATGTTTACCAAAGAGTTTTTACTCTCTGGTAATCGATTACCATATTGTTGTAATCGATTACCAGCAGCAAAATGGATTTGAAAAAGTTTTCAAATTGAATTTACAACGTTCCAATTAATTTCAAAAGGCTGTAATCGATTACAATGTTTTGGTAATCGATTACCAGTGTGTTTGAACGTTGAAATTCAAATTCAAATGTGAAGAGTCACATCCTTTCACATAAAAGCCTTGTGTAATCGATTACACTAATTTGGTAATCGATTACCAGTGATTGTTTCTGAATAAATCAAAAGATGTAACTCTTCAAAAGGTTTTTGACTTTTTCAAATTGGTTTTAAGTTTTTCTAAAAGTTATAACTCTTCCAAATGGTCTTCTTGACCAGACATGAAGAGTCTATAAAAGCAAGACTTTGTTTTGCATTTTAATTAATTCATTATTTCAATCTTGAATACTTATTCAATCAATCTTTTACAAGCCCTGAATCTCTTTGAACTTCTTCTTCTTCTTTGTGCCAAAGGCTTTCCAAAGTTTTATGGTTTTCTAAACCTTGAAAACTTATGCTATTCATCTTTTCATTCTCTTCTCCCTTTGCCAAAAAGAATTCGCCAAGGACTAACCGCCTGAATTCTTTTTGTGTCTCTCTTCTCCCTTTTCCAAAAGAACAAAGGACTAACCGCCTGAATTCTATTGTGTCTCCCTTCTCCCTTGTCAAAGAATTCAAAACGACACAGTCTGAGAATTCTTTTGATTCTTCCCATTCCCTTATACAAAAGTGTTCAAAGGACTAACCATCTGAGAATTCTTTTGTATCCCCATTCACAAAGTATCAAAGGTTTAACTGCCTAAGATCTTTGTCTTAACACATTGGAGGGTACATCCTTTGTGGTACAAGTAGAGGGTACATCTACTTGGGTTGACTGAGAACAAGAGAGGGTACATCTCTTGTGGATCAGTTCTAGTGGAGGGTACATCCACTAGGGTTTCAAAGAGAACAAGGGAGGGTACATCCCTTGTGGATCTTTTCTTGTAAAAGGATTTTTACAAGGTTGAAAGAAATCTCAAGGACCGCAGGTCGCTTGGGGACTAGATGTAGGCAAGGGTTGTTGCCGAACCAGTATAAAAGCTCTTGTGTGTTTGTCTCCTTCTTCCCTACTCTTTTACTTTCCGTTGTGCATTTTAATTTCTGCTTTTACTTTTGATTAAGTTTCTCTTCTACTCCTTATTCTCTTAACAACATAAGTAAAAGCCTTAGAAGATTAAATTTTTAATTAGTAAAGGTTTAGGAATAATTAATTCAACCCCCCTTCTTAATTATTTTGAGGCCACTTGATCCAACAGGAACATGGTGGTTAGATTCATTAAGAAGGAGATAATATGCCGATATGGGTTGCCCAGGAAGATTATCACAGACAATGCCACCAACCTGAATAACAAGATGATGAAGGAAATGTGTGAGGATTTCAAAATCCAAACCACAATTCCATGCCTTACAGGCCCAAGATGAATGGGGCAGTTGAGGCGGCAAACAAGAACATCAAGAAGATCATTTAGAAGATGGCGGTGTCATAAAAGGATTGGCACGAGATGCTCCCTTTCACGCTGCATGGTTATCGAACCTTGATACGCATATCAACTAGGGCAACCACGTTTTCATTGGTGTACGGAATGGAAGTCCTACTGCCATTTAAAGTAGAGGTCCCCTCTTTAAGGATTCTGGCAGAGTTCGGGTTGAAAGAGTCAGAGTGGGCCCAAGCACGCTTTGATCAGCTCAAACTTATAGAAGGTAAGAGGTTGCCAGCATGGACGATGAAGAGCTGCCTTCACCCATGAACGCCGATATCGTCAAACGATATTACGCTTAGCACTTGGGGCAGCTGGGAGGAGTCAATACGTGATTGTACTCTGAGGCTCCCTATAGTTTTCCATTCCTTTGTAAACTGTGATCGCAACATTTAATAAACATTGGATTGATGGTTCCCATTTCGACTCTTGTGTTGTGTCTGTTATTGCTTTAGAATACATACTCTCATTTTAAATCAAGAGCCATCTCGCTCGATCTATAGGGGTGCCGCCAGTGTTTAAGTAAAATTGAACATAATAAACATTTGTTTAAATTGTTACAGTTGAACGACCTAATCATGAGCATACATGCATATGTATTTTTTCATCCTGTGAGTCGGAGGATAAGCGAAGATTTAGTCGATACCACACCGAATTCCAGACAAAGGTAAGCAAAGGTGAGCGGTGGCGTGGTTTCATATTTTACTGCGTACTGCCATTTCTTTTATTCAAAAATTTAGGGGAGCTGCGCGATAGCCTCCTCCTCTAGTTGTGCTCGCATAGTTGGCCCTCCTCCAGTATCAGGGGGTGGCCCAGGAGCTGATAAAAGGAAACTACAGGACCTTTAACCGGGAACACAAGTCTCGGTTAAGCATTAAGGGCAGAGGACCTTAAATTCTCTTAAGGTGCGAATGTGGAGCCCACTAAAAGTAAGGATGCGTAGCCCTCTAAAGGCGAGGGGGCGTGCAGCCCTATGAAGGCGAGGGCGTGCAGCCCTCTGAAGGTGAGGACGAGTAGTCCTCTGAAGGCGAGGGCGTGTAACCCTCTAAAGGCGAGGACGCATAGTCCTCTGAAGGTGAGGGAGTGTAGTCTTCTGAAGGTGAGGACGTGTAGTCCTCTGAAGGTGAGGACGTGTAGTCCTCTGAAGGTGAGGGAGTGTAGTCCTCTAAAGGTGAGGACGTGTAGTCCTCCGATAACGAGGACATGTAGTCCTCTGAAGGTGAGGGTGTGTAGCCCTCTAAAGAGGACGACGTATAGTCCTCTAAAGGCAAGGGCGTGTAGCCCTCTAAAGGAGAGGACGTGCAGTCCTCTGAAGGCGAGGGTGTGTAGCCCTCTGAAGGCGAGGACGTGTAGTCCTCTGAAGGTGAGGACGTGTAGTCCTCTAAAGGTGAGGACGTGCAACCTTCTAAAGGTGAGGACATGTAGTCCTCTAAAGGGGAGAACGTGTAGTCCTTTGAAGGCGAGGGCGTATAGTCCTCTGAAGGCGAGGGCGTGCAGCCCTCTGAAGGCGAGGACGTGTAGTCCTCTGAAGGCGAGGGCATGCAGCCCTCTAAAGGCGAGGACGTGTCGTCCTCTGAAGGCGAGGGTGTGAAGCCCTCTGAAGGCGAGGACTTGCAGCCCTCTCAAGGCGAGGACGCGTAGTCCTCTGTAGGTGAGGGCGCGTAGCCCTCTAAAGACGAGGACGTGCAGTTCTCTGAAGGCGGGGACGTGCTGTCCTCTGAAGGTAAGGGCGTGTAACCCTCTGAAGGCGAGGACGTGTAGTCCTCTAAAGGCAATAGGTTCTAGTACCGAAGGGTTCACCCCTATGAGAAAGCAAAAGATTGACTCATCGAGAGGGCCTCTCATCCCAAACTTAAAAGTTGGGACATTAGATGTTGGAAATCTATGCAGTTAACATGATTTTTAGGGATGCAGATGCATGCAACCTTTGTCTTGAAATGCGATAAATGCGGACTTCGTATGCAACAATGCAATGTAATGGAAAGTTGTACAATGTTCATGACTTTCTTTCCCTATTTTGTGATTTTGATTTTGGTTTGATTTTTTTGGAAAACACAGATTGACTGTCCTTTTGAAAAAAGGTGATAATTCATGCAACCTTATGCTATCTTTTGCAAATCTCTCCGGGAACTCCCTCAGAGTGTATGTTCTATTTGATTTAGTCACTTGACCATTTTGGAGTGACGACAATGAAGTCGTTTGACATTTAATCAATCCATTGAAATCCTAGGGTTTGTCCCCCCTTTTTTTTAAAAAAAAAACATCGATGGGTGAGAACTTTTGATCTGCCCCTAGGTTCACTTGAGGCTCATGCACGATGCCCCTCATTGCCCCAGTGTAAGGCTTTGAGGTACCAATCGTTGTCTTTCGTCATGACCTTGTAGCAGGGAACCTATTCGGTGAGAACTTCTAATCTGCCCCTAGGTTCGCTTGAGGTTTTTACATGGTGCCTTTCATTTCCCCAGTGTAGGGCTTTGAGGTACCCATCGTTGTTTTGTTTTCACAACCGTGTAGCAAGGAAGAATGAAAGAAGTAGTTGATTCTCGCAAAAAGAATTTTCTAAGAGAAATAGCTGAAGGATTTTTTCAATTGACAAATTAAGTCAAATGACTCATATTCTTGATAACTCACTTCTCTCTAAAAAAGACAAACTTTCCGGAATGATAAAATGAGGTCACATGAAAGTCTATATTTTTACTTGACAACACAGTCAATCAAATGCTTTTCTCCTTTTTTCTTTTTGAACTTTTTTTCCTTTACTCGTCGTTTTGCGGCACCCTCACCAAATGTGTAGCATGAGTAATTTTTTATTGAACGGTCTTGGAAGTCTAAACTCAGGAGCGCAGGTCGCTTGAGCAAACAAACTAATGGCTTGCACCCACATTCCAGTGGAAGCAAAGATGTAATTACAAGAGGATGAGGGACAAAGATGTCAAATTTATCCATTTTATTTAGCATTGTAACTGTGGTTTACAATACTGGCATAAACTTGAAAATCCTGATGAGTCATTAGAGACATCTAACAACAACCTTCAAATTGCCCCATGTGTGGCATTTTTTGTCAACGTCAGGACTTACACGTGATTCTCCTTAAATTTCAGCCAGCTCGCATCAATTAGACCTTGCACCTTATGCTTCAGGTCCCTACAATGCTCAATGGAATGCCCCGGGGCTCCTCCATGATAAGCACACGTTGCATTCGAGTCGTATCCTCGGAGAAATGGAGGTTGAGGAACCTTGGCTGGGGTTATGGCTACCATTGAATTATCAAGTAGATATGAGAGCAAGTCAGCGTAGGACACCGGAATGGGGGTGAATTCTACAAACTTTTTTGCTGCAAAATTCATTTCTTGGTTGGTGTTTTGGTTTGTTCTAAAGGTGGTGTTCCTCATTGGAAGTGCAGTAGACAGGCTTTGTGTTGATTTAGGGATGGCCTTTGTGGATAACTGGGTGGTGGGTAATGAGAAGAGCTGATATTGGCTGAGTAATGACATTGTGGGGCTTGTGGGAAGTTTGGTCATGTAGGAATGACAACCTCAAAATGGGTTCCTTCCTCATTCTCATCCTCTTCATTTGCCCCAGTTTTCTCATTCATCAAAGCAGGATGATCAAATTTGCCTCTTTTCATACCCGCTTCGACCTTTTTGCCAACGAAGACCAAATCCGCAAAGCTTGAAGGTGCGTACTCCACCATTTTTTTCATAGTAAAACATTGGTAATGTGTCTACTATTATTGTGATCATCTTTTTCTCCGTCATTGGAGGTGACACTTGAGCTGCCAGGTCTCAACACCTTTGGGCGTATTCTTTGAAAGATTCATGCCCCTTTCTGCACATGTTTTGTAGTTGCATCTTATCCGGAGCCATATCAAAATTGTACTGGTACTGCCTCACGAAGGCAACCATTAGGTCCTTCCAAGAATGGACTCGGGAAGGTTCCAAGTTAGCGTACCAGGTAACAGCTACCCCAGTAAGACTTTCTTAGAAGAAATGTATCAGCAGTTCCTCATCTTTTGTGTATGCCCCCATCTTCCGACAATACATCTTTAGATGGTTCTTGGGGCAAGTAGTCCCCTTGTACTTGTCAAAGTCCGGCACCTTGAACCTGGGAGGGGTGATGATATTGGGTACTAGGAACAACTCTTCTAGGTTAGAAAAGGCATAATCTTCGCCTCCTTCAATGGCTCTGAGCCTTTCCTCTAGATGATCCAACTTTCCCATTTTTTGCCATAGCATGAGGGTTTTTACCCACTGTGGAATGCAAGGGGTGTGGTTGTGGGTGATACTGATGGCCCTCCAAAGTGTTTTGCAAGGGTATACCACCAACCGCTTGCTCTTCAGTGGCATATCTGAGGCAAGGCTCAAAGTCGGCTAGATTGTGGTGGGGAATTTCATGTGTCTCCCCCATGGTTTGAGAGACATGTGCATGATCAGTTTGGGGTTGTCGGCTCTCAATGAGTATGGGAGTGGAGTTATTGGCATTCTCACTGGGAGTGTACGCCACATTGGGTGGTGTATAGTTGGGAGGCAAGCCATATGGCGGGAAGGCGTTCTTGTTTTGAATTTGCACATAATAGGGGCCGTCTGTACTTCCCAAATCTTTGCCTACCATATCTGAGGTTGGATGATTCATTTGGTTGAGGCCAGATGGGGGCATCGGGTTCACCTTAGCAACAACTCTGGTAGCGGAAACTGTAACCGCATTGGCTTCCATTATCTTCTTCATGCTCATCATGGCCTCCATCATTGTGGCCATTTGCTCTTTCATGGCCTCCATGTCGGCCTTCATCTGCTTTTGCACCTCCTCTACTTCACCCATTACTCTAGCTCTAGCATGGGTTTGGTAAGGGTGCCATACAACGTGTTCTTTCCTTTTGATAACAATGATTAAGTTCATTTTTTTCAAGGAAAGAATGCAATGAGCAATGCAACCAATGAAAAGCACGAATGTATGTGAATGACGCACAATTGAAGTATTGTGAATTTTTATGCAGGACATGGGGTTGAATGAATTTAGATTTTCAACATGGTCCATGACATCTTTGTCAAGGTGAAATTGGAAGTAACAAGGACATCAACAATCCTAAATGTGTTTGGCAGTAGATGAAGCAGCGATGTAACTCGATCCATCTTTTGCCCCAATTTTTTGCAAGATGGTTACTTTCATACTTCAACTTGAATTAATGAACATTTTCATAAAAGCATGATCTTGGTTCAACCCTATAATCCAAGGAATGGAAATTTCGATTGCCAATAATTTGACATCATTTCATAGAGATGAATGACTCGAGCATATTTAAGCTACGCATGGCAAATGTAATTATGAAATTGAGATGCCCGAAGAAACATCTTTCCTTAGTTAACCACGCATTAGGTACCATGCTCAATCAATTTTTTTATTTTTATTTTTTTTTTAGAAATGGGTTTATGATCCCAACATGGTTGGCTCATGGTACCTAACACATGCAACTAAGAATGCAGTGTGAATTTTCACACTTTCTTTTTTGGTTTTTGTTTTGCAGAGGAAAATGCAAGGATCATGCATGAGTAAACATGAAAATAAAAGGTATGCAAAAAGCATGTTATATGCAGATGCATGGTGATGAAATGACTTATGCAAAATGCAATTGTATGAAATGATAAGTGACAAATGCAGGAACGATTTGTCCATTACGATGCCATGAAGAAATGCTTATGCGGTGCATGATATGAATGCATTTACGGACACGAGAGACCGAAAAATCATATCTTCTTACTTGCGCATTCGGGGGCGCAGTGTCCCATGTGTACAGTTAAGAAGGTGATATGGACCTTCCAGCTTCCCGTGACAAAAGACGAGACCAACATACAATGCATGCGTGACGACATGATGCAGATGCGCAAAAGCACAACAGGGGGATGTACACAAAATGGCAATATCCTCAAATAATCATACAACAAAGGCGTACATGACATTTAGGTTATATGCATGGCAGTGTTTAAAATGCACGCAGCATGTTCGCTTCTTGCCCCTATTTTATGGACCTAAACGGGAGGAGCTAAAAGGCTTTTAGTGATAATTCCCAAGGTGGTCATATCTCTCTTGATGGTTTCTAGAGGTATCATCCCCTTCGGAAAACATATTGCGGCAGTAGGGACTACCAGCAACAATATGTTATCAAAGAGAAAAACTCTAGATGAGGGTTCACTGTTATCAAGCAAGTTGGAGACCCAACATGACCACAGATTCACCTCCACTCCTTATGTTCCCATGGACCCGGGTATAGGGCCCCTTTTCAACTCACCGTGTGTACAAATAGTGTTGGTGTTTGTGTGCATCAAATGAATAAATATCTATCTCATGCATACATTTCAAAAACACACTAAAAGCATCAAAGAGTTATATACAAGAACGTAAGGGAAATAAAAGGAAATCGACAAAAGAGGAAGTCATGATATTGCACGAGATTAGAAGGCCTAACTCTCTAAAAACAGTCCCCAGCGGAGTTGCCAACTGTCGCAACCTACCCTTCAACGGGAGGGCGACGCAAGGGCTCACGGGTGCGTCTTCCAAGGGAGGAAGGTGCACGGAGTCGCCACCAACATTTATTTGAGGAAAACGTCGGAAAAACCGGAAAAGTGTGGTCTATGAACTTTAATCATGAAAGGTTCGGGAGTTGTTTTTACGCACGGAGAAGGTATTAGCACCCCACGCGTTCGTCACAAGGGACGACAACCTTTAACCAAGTGTGCAATATCATGTCTTTGATTTGTTTTATTTTCCCTTTTTACGTTTTTATGTCTTTTTATGCCTTATGTTTTTTTTATCTTTTTGTGGTCGACAAGGGTGTTTCCCTCGCTCCTACATATCGTCAATTGCGATGAGGAAATCAGAGCTACATAGTTCTTTGAGAACTAAACGTTGGTTAAGTTGTTTTGATCTTTTTCCGCAAGATCGATTTTAACCGCACAAAAGTCGTTTACGGCGTTGGACCATTTAAACGATCTTTTGATTCTTTTGAAAGGAGAGAAACGTTAAGGTGTTGGACCATTAACGATCTCTTTGTTTTTGAAAGGAGAGAAACGTTAAGGCGTTGGACCATTAGCGATCTCTTAGGGTGGTCGACAAAAGCAGGGCTTTTGCTCCTACGTATCCTCAATTGCAATGAGGAAATCAGACCTACGTAGTTCTTGCAAAAGCGGTAAAGTTACATGTTGATTTTATGCTTTTGAACGGTCCATGTTAACCGATAAAAGCAAAGAGGACCGTTTAAGGCGTTGGACCTTAAAACGGTTTTTAGTGATTTTTGCGGACAAAGCTTGATTTGTGAGTTGATTTTAGCTTTAGTTTCACTTTGGTTATTTAGTCAATTCATTCAAGGAAACTTCCAAAGAAAAACGTCCGATTAATTTTTTTTTATTATTTTATTTGATGATATTTTGATTATTTTATTATTATTTTGTCTTTTTTGGTTTAATCGTGGTTACAGTGTGAACGATCGGTTAGATTTTATTTTAATGGTGATTAAACGATATTACAACACAAATGATCGGTTGAAATTCATTTTTATCATTTATTAGGTGAGAAAACGGCTTAAATAAACGGTTAAAAGCTCGTTAAAGCGGAAGAAAAGAAAACTGAAAGTAATCGAAATTAAAGTGAAAGTACACAAAACAAGTAGGGACCACTAAGGGTGCATAGAATGAACTGAAAGATTCGATTTCGGGAACTTACCGGTCGAAGACTGAAGAACGACGAAGAACGAACGAAGAACGGTAAAGACCGATGAAGAATTTCCACATAATCGCTTACGGAAGCGTTACGGAAGCACCTCGGCTTGAATTTTCTTCACGAAACACATTTTTTCACCCAAAACAGCCGAAATGCATAGCCAAGGGGTCTGAAATATTTTGAAACAGCTCCCCCTCCCTTATTTATAGGGAAAAAGGGAGGTGTTTGCCGCCAGAGGCTTCTTGAGGAAGATTTTTAAGCGCACCCCAATTACTAAGTTCACCCCTATTTTCGTACTTTGCGAAAAAGTTACGGAAGCCTTACGGAAGTGTTTCGGATTTGATTTTCATCTTTTTTTTTCTTTTCCCTTTCACCAATGTTAAGTGAAATATGCTTACCCAAGGTTTTCGGAAATTTTACGGAAGCATTACAAAAGTCACGGAAGCTCCGGAAACCATTTTTCAACGTGGAGGAGCTTGCTGCCCAGTTGCTTCCTCCTTAAGAAACCCAAAGGGCCTAGATTCAAATTTCTATTTACACCCCTATCTAAATAAGTTCACCCCCCCCATTTTTGTGTTTTTGGCCGTTTTCTTTCCGAAATCTCATGAAACTTTACGAATTCACCGCGATGAGTGTTAAGCCTTCCGAAGTGATCAACAATGGTCCTCAGATGAAATTAGAGTGTAACAATTTATTTACACACACCCCACTTTGCTAAATACACTCCCGTTTTCGTGTTTTTGACTAGTTTCTTCTCGAAACATCTCAGAACTTTACGGATTCCACAACGATGGGTGTTAAACATTTTTAGGTGGTCAAACGAAGGTCGTATGCCGACAAATAATGTTCCCCAAACGAAATTAGGGTATGGAAGCGGGTATGTTGATATAGATAGCAAAAATGCCTTGCAAAGCATGTATGTATGTAGGGTAGCTTGGAAGGTAGGGTAGCCTAGCAAAATACCTTGCAAATATATATGTATGTTCATAAAATGTTTTCCTAAAGGAAAATATGTGTAAATATATGTACATCCTAGAGAAGCACACGCATCGGCGTGTAAGTTTTCTCTAAATTCATATTGATATTTATGTTTTGTCGGAAGGAATTGTATGCCATTTTTGCCTGATTTTGCTTCTGAATGGTATTTCCTTGTAGACTGACTTTACAAATGTGTCTTCGTAGGAGATGGCCCCAAGAAAGCTCCTCGCGAAGAGGTCCAGGAAGGACACCACCGGAGAGGGCTCCAGCACTGCCCCGCAAGCTGACATGGACTTCGACAGGCACCGGTTCCGGAGCGTAGAACATCAGCAGCGTTTTGAGACCATTAAGGGATGGTCATTCCTCAGAGAAAGACGAGTCCAACTGAGGGACGATGAGTTTCCTGACTTTCAGGGAGAGATAGCCCGCAGGCACTGGGCACCGCTTGTGAGTTCCTTTTTCCATATGGTTCCTTTTTCTCCAATTTTCAACAAATATATTCAAGGGAAATGAAACACCGGAAAGCGCACCAGGTCGTCAAGTATGTAAAATTAAAACGGAGTGATCCGAGTATCGAACTCAGGGAAATTTCTTATTAGACAGAGTTTTATTCAAAAGTAAGGCATTGTTGGAACAAACATTGATAATTGATGGTTAAAAACAGAAATAAACTAATTCTATGGTAAAAAAACAATAAATGCAAGTAAGTAAAAGTTGATAGCAATAGGTAAAATGCGTTGGATCTTTCAAACAAACAAGTTGATTCATATGAGGATATTTCTCTAATTAACTATGTTCTTGTGTTCTATGTTGTAGCCTAAAGTACTAAACCTCGATCCCTCATAAGTTTAGACTAATTTAACCTAAGCTTCGTCCGCAAATCCCTCTTGTAAGACTAGGCTTAACTTAAACAGCATTATCATCACAACATATTCAGAAAACCAAAACCCCACAATCCATCCCTGGTAATGTAGTTATTTAGTCCTGCTTCTATCAAGTTCTAAGGCAACAATACATTTCCCAATGCTAAAGTCACCTAACAGTACACAAAAATGGGTGATCAGGCCAAGAGCATGCAGTAATTAAGCATTGAAAGAAGCATTGAATACACAAAACACAATTAATTAGATATTAAAGATAATTACATCAAATGTTCCTTAGAAATCCCCAACTAGGGTGTTTAGTTAGCCATACACAGAAACCCTAACACAAATGAGATAGAGAGTCCTCTTCTTGGCACCTCACAATCACTCTAACACTCACTAATCTCTCTAAAAATGTAGAACCCTAGGCTTCTCTGCACAACTGCTCCTCTTTGCTGCCTCCAGAGCACTATCTCAAATTTTGTGCAAAAGTATGCAGCTTTGGTCTCCAAATTTGTCCCCCTAATTCCAACAATTCAGGCTTAAATAGGCTCTGAAATCGTGACATCGCGCTTAGCACCACCCTCGCGCTTAGCGCGAGTAAGTGGATTTGGGCTTGGCGCCAGTCATGCGCTGAGCCTAGCAAGAGACAAACGTCTCACTTAGCGAGCTGATCTCGTGCTTAGCGCATGGCCTTGATTCTTGTGCTCTTCCAGATTCCCTTGTCATGCTAAGCGGGCTGAAGCTGCGCTTAGCAATGGATGCGAGCTGAGCCCACAGGGTCCGCTTAGCGCGACTGCTCCTTTTAGCACTTTAAGATGTTAGTCTCATTTGACCTGAAATTGTGCAAATTTTATCATTAAATCACATGGAAGATACTCTAAAGACAGCTATTCAAACAAAACAAGATTTATAAACAAATTCCAACAAAATAACTATAAATTAGGGAATTATACAAGTTTTAGAAAATGTTTTCTATACAAAAGTCAGTCGTATAAGGCGACTAACACGGGCCTCTGTCATTTCTACAGAGTGCTCATCGCCCCCAGCAAGGTCATCCGGCCACCTATTAACAGGGACTTCATCGAGAAATACTGCACCCCCCCCGCAGGCGCAACAAGGCCAGGCACCACAACAGCCTGGGGACGACCAGCAGCAGGCAGGTGAGGACGCACCACCGCCACCTTCGGAGTCCACCTCTGCTCACCTGCGGAGGTTGGAACGTTGTATATGACATGTGGCTGACCAGCAGGCGGCCAACCACAGGGGTCAGGTGCGACTGAACGATAGTTTTTATCAATACACTCTACGTCAGCAGGGCCAGGACTCCAGAGCACCTCCGGAGATTGGCCTGATTTCTCTTCAGAGCACCTCCAGAGCAATTCGAGGTTGCAATAACATGGCCCGAAGATTGGCCTAATTTCTCTTCAGGCACCTCCGGAGAGGGAGACAGCGCCCAGAAGGATGAGGACATGGCCGACATGTTGGACTTCCTCCTGTGAGGAGTCAAAGATGTACGGCCGGGTCGCCAAATTTGTGATATTTCTTCATTTGACATTATTGCTTTTGTTTATTTTGTTATTTCCGTTGTGATTTGACATTATTGCTTTCGGTTATTTTGTTATTTCCGTTGTGATTCGACATTATTGCTTTTGGTTATTTTGTTATTTCTGTTGTGATTTGGCATTATCTGCTTCCAGTTATTATGTCCATTGTGATTGAACTGAATGTGTTGTTATTGCTTTTTGTTATCTGTTGCTCATTGTGAGTAATTTTACCGCTTCTAGCATATTGTCGTATGTACTTTGCGATGGTTTGTCTAAAACACCAAAAATAGAGGTCATGTGTACTTTTATTCGCACATTTTTTTTATAAAGTGTAATCTCATATACCAACCGTGCCCGGATTGCAAGCTGTTTTAATCTTTTCTTTGCTTGAGGAAAATTGATTGAAAGAACTAGCTAAAAAAAATAGTTAATTAATTAACTAAAAAGGGCCGACACGCTCTTGAAAAGAAATAACTTCCAGTTTTCTTTGAAAAAATTCATTGGTCAGAACACAAGTGGATTTTGAAAAAATGTGTGTACCTCTGAAGGGTGAATGCCGTGAAAATTTTCCCGAATGCCTAAATGGACTCGGATGTGTGCATAAATTGATAAAAGAACATCTTTTGAAAACACTAGGTTGATTTAAATAGGGAAAATGAACCCTAAGTCTTAGTGTTACATGGCCACAAAACTTGATGCTTGAGTGTCCACATGGGTGCTTGCATGATCAGTTTTGCATAAATTTCTAAATCATCATTGTTATATGCGTGTCATGGAAATAATGTGGGGCGTTCCCTTATCCCTGAATCGCTTGCCAAGAAAATACCCTGACATACGTCATGTCTTGCCTTCCGCGAGCCTTTTTGAGCCAAAACCTCAACCCTTCGACCATAAACCTTGACCCAGGATAGGAATTTTTACCCTTACCCTCGAAAGAAAGAACAGAAGGGTCTCCTAAAATAGAAGCTTCATTTACTATTAAGTTGTGAATGTTCTTCAAAAAGGAAAAGAAAAAAAGAGAAAATCCTCGATCAAAGATTGGAGGAAAGCAAAAGAAAAAGAGAAAATACCTAATCAAAGATTGGAGGAAAGTAAAAGAAAAATTCTCAATCAAAGATCAGAAGAAAGCAAAAGAGAAATATACAGAAAGGTCGTTGGACCAGACAATGTCTGAATAATGTACAGAGTTGTCTTAAGAGAAATAGAAAAGAAAGGAAACCATGATTTGAAACACATGAAGCTCCCTTTCTTGGTTACCAACCAAATCTTTGTGCCCCGTCTCTTTCATGCTGCGCTAAACAAAACAAAAAACTGGAAAGGAAAAGGCCGAAACACCCAAAGCCGAATTTCCCACCAAAAACAGTTTCCCGAAAGTCTTGTTGATCCATGAATGCGCGTGTTATCTTTGATTTGATAGGAAATGATTTACAAAGTCAAGTCATGACATATCTATGGTTCGGAATTAGGATGAAACACTTGCATGTGTGAGATTTATACACTTAGAGTGATTTTCTTCTATTTCAGTTGGACCCAGTGTTTCTTCTAAAAGCGTGTTTAGAAACGAAATGCTAGTATCCTAAATCTCATTTGTGGTTATGAGAAAATTCTATCAGCATGCTTTCCTTCCACAATAGACACATTGTTTTTCTTCAAAAATACATGTTGCTCTGATCGATTTGAAAGTTTGTTTATTTGCTAAGCGTGTTCGCATTTTAGTGAAAGAACATCGAGACTACTTTAGTCTCCATATCGTCATCCAGAGACAATCAAGTTCGATGACACCCAGAGACTAATGTGGTCGTCTATACCCTTTGTCGAAGACTCAATGTCTTTCGACTGAGACTACTTTAGTCTCTCATTCATCATCCAGAGACAATCAAGTCCGATGACATGCAGAGGCCAATGTGGTCATCTGCTCCCTTTGTCGAAGACTCAATGTCTTTCGACCGAGACTACTTTAGTCTCCACCTCATCATCCAGACACAATCAAGTTCGATGACACACAGAGACCAATATGGTCGTCTGCATCCTTTGTCGAAGACTCAATGTCTTTCGACCGAGACTACTTTAGTCTCCACATCGTCATCTAATCAAGTCCGATGACATGCAAAGACCAATATGGTCGTCTACTCCCTTTGTCGAAGACTCAATGTCCATCGACCGAGACTACTTTAGTCTCCCATTCGTCATCCAGAGACAATCAAGTCCGATGACATGTAGAGACCAGTGTGCTCATCTACTCCCTTTGTCAAAGACTCAATGTCTTTCGACCGAGACTACTTTAGTCTTCACCTTGTCATCTAGAGACAATCAAGTCTGATGACACGCAGAGACTAATGTTGTCATCTATACCCTTTGTCGAAGACTCAATGTTTGTCGATAGAGACTACTTTAGTCTCCCCTTCATCATCCAGAGACAATCAAGTCTGATGACACACAGAGGCCAATGTGGTCATCTGCTCCCTTTGTCGAAGCTTTTGCCCGCAAAAAGGTCATTTGAAACCGTTTCAATGTCTAATGCCTTAAACGGTCCTTTTATACCTTTATCGATTAAAATGAACCGTTTAAAAGTCTAAAATCAACACCTCACGTAATTTTCTTGCTTTTCTCAAAGAACTATGTAGGTCTAAGTTCCTCATCGCAATTGAGGATACGTAGGAGCAAAAGCCCTACTTTTGTCGACCCAAAAAAAATAAAAAAACATAAAAAGGGGAAAATAAAGTAAAATTGAAATTAATGATTTTGCACATTTGATTAAAGGTTGTCGTCCCTTGCAACGGACACATGGGGTGCTAATACCTTTCTCGTACGTAAAAATAACTCCCGAACCTTTTAATCTTAAAGTTTGTAGACCCGCTTTTGGCTTTTTTTGACGTTTTCCTTGAATAAACGATGGTGGCGACTCCATGCGTTTTTCCTCCTTGGAAGACGCACCCGTTAGCCTCGCGTCGCCTTCCCACCGAAGGGTAGGTGGCGACAAGACTTCAACGTTTTTTGTCTTCCATAGGACTCAATGTCCTTGTCTTTGTGCGTCTTAGGACTCACCGTCCTCTGTTTCTATGCTTTGAAAAAAATAAAAATAATAATAATAATAAAATAATGATAATAAAAAAAACTTCAAATGTCTTTTGCTCTACAAGACTTTAATGTCCTCCGTTTTACGTTTTATAAAACATCAATGTTCTCTTGTTTTTTCGATTTCACTTCCTTGGTTTTCGCCAGTTGCCCAATCGAATAGCAAGATCACTCGAACGAAATTAGTGTCCTTATCTTTACTTCCCTTTTATTTCCAATAAAAGATAAGTAAAGAGGGGCAACTGTCATACCCTAATTTCATCCGGAAACTATCGTTCGTTGATCTTTTGATCCTTGCTAGTTGACTTACGGTGCTGAACGTCAATTACAGTGCAAAGCAAGGAACCATTTAGTGTTTCGATCAGGAAGGCAAAAGATATCAAGAAAGGAGGGCAAAAGGGTCTTTTCCTTGCTTTTCCTGGACCCTAGCTCGCCCAGGCTAGCCTCTAGCTCACCTGGGCCACCAAATGACTTCAAGGTTAAGAAACTAGCTCACCTGGGCAAGCTGCAATTGCCCCAAGTGATCCTTTTCCTATAAATAGGCATGCTAGGGGGCTGAGAAGGGGTTCCAGCATAGAGTAGTGAAGGAAATTGAGTGAATTAAGAGAGAAGAAGAAAAAAGAAGAGGAAACGAAGCCAAGGCGTTGCCAAATCACGACTGTGATCAATCTCTATGTTGTTCCTTGTTCGATGTTCTTCGTGCAACCATCAGTTAGTTTTGTTTTTAAAATTCAAATGTGATCTATGCACCCTTAAGAGTCCCCCTTGTTGTTTTGTGCATATTCATTTCCTCCATCTATCATCGGTGATCTTGTTTTCTTTGTAAAGTTCAATTTTAACCGATCACTAGTATTGCAAAGTTGTCTTTAAAGAGGTTAAAAGTTAATAAACAAAACCAAGATAAAACCAATTCAGAACCTCTTTTTTTATCAAATATCACTTGAGATCGTTTCAAGGTCCAACGCCTTAACAATTCTCTCTATTTTTTAAAATTTAAAACATCGTTTCAAGGTCCAACGCCTTAGACGACTTTTTGTTTGCAATTAAAATAAATCTTTAATAAAAACATAAAATCAATTTAACACACAAACATTCAAACTTAAAGAACTACGTAGGTCTGAATTTCTTATCGCACCTGAGGATACGTAGGAGCAAGGGCAACACCCTTGTCAACCCTAAAAAATAAAGAAACATAAAAAGGGAAAATACATAATTTTGAAGTCACGTTAGGCACACTCGATTAAAGGCAGTCATCCCTTGTGATGGGCGCGTGGGGTGCTAATACCTTCCCATGTGTAAACAACTCCCGAACCCTTCTTTTCAATATTCGCAGACCTCTTTTTGGTTTTTGTAACATTTTCCTCGAATAAACGTTAGTGGCGACTCCACGCATTTTCTCCCTAGGAGACGGATGCTTTGGCTTACCCATTTTGCTTTCGTCGTCCCGATGTGAGGTAGGTTGCAACAACATCCAACAGAAAAGGCAGAAGAAGTTGGCCAAAACTATTGCTAGTGAAGAAAAGGCACTAGAAACCTTTGGCTTAGCCAATAAGATCAAAAGGATCCCTAGGGAGCAGAAAGGCAAGGTCCAGACCAAGAAGCAAGCCAATAGTAAGATGAGGAAGAAGAGATTGTTGCCAAGGAGCAACGAACAAAGAAGAAGCATGAAGCGTCCAGACCCTCTTTTCCAGTCCAGTCTCAGAAGACTCGTCCATAGACCACTCCAGTCAGGAGAAATCAAAGACAAATTTCTGAGCAAGCCTCCAAGGCTTAGAAGCTGAGGGATTTATGTGAAATAGAGGATAAAAGCCCTTTGATAATCCCAAGGAAGCAAAAAATGGAGCAAGAGGTACTTGTTGTCCAAAAAAAGCAAAGGATTGATCAACCAATCATTCCCTCCTCTTTTCCAAGGAATAGGAAGACAAAAGATGGACATAAGTCCATGCCTCTCAAAGAAATAATAAGAATACCATCCTCTAACGGCTCTAGTTTTTCTAACAGTGAGGAAACTCCAACCTCCACTCCACAGCCAATAAGCCCACCACCAACATAGTTTAAGAAGCCTCTCTCCCTAATCAACACATCCAAATTCCTAACACTTGGATCAATATGGAAGAGGAGCTGGAGACCATGGGTACAACAAACAGTTGAGGAGATTTCATGCAGCAAGCTTCGCATTGCTTTCTTCATAAGAAATCAACAGAACTACTGCAAGAAGAACGAGATTGTCCAGTATCAATAACTGGAGCCCGTCTAACAACAACATAAGGTAGTGACTCCACCTCAATGGACGAAGTATAACCACATTTATACTCCATTAGTTGCATACAAGGCTTTAACCCCAGGTGCCACAGTAGATTGGATACTCCCTTATCGACAAGACCAGTGTATCCCAACCTGGTGAAGATGGATCTTCATTTGATGCCTAGTGGTACCCCAAGAACCACTCGTTCATTGTCTATGCCAGTAGAGCTAAAGTAAAAGAAAATTATCCCTTCAAGTGATCCCTTTACCAAGACTCCAAGATTTACTTCACCTACAACAACCATCAAAATGGACCTTTCCGAGGAGAATCCCACTCCTAAAGTCCAATGGTCCAAGGAGGTGCATATTTGTACACCTTACATCAGATTCATTCCCTCTAACCCTACATGCTTTAACCTCTAAGTAAGATCTTAACATGATAGGAGGCATCTTAAAGAAAATATACATGCCTGATCAGGCTACTGCTTATCCCTTTGGACTTCACATCAACAAATGCACTACCATCAAGATGATGCCTAATAGAATTGCCCAAGGCTACTCATTTGTGATAAGGGAAGAAGAAGGACTTCAAGGTCTACTTCAACAAAGAAATGCTTAGTAGGGGTTAGAAGGTATAGTTGGCCAACCACCCATGAGACTGAAAGCATTTATTCCAGGGTCAAAAGCTCATCAGGAAGCTTAATGATGATGATGCTAGGACCACATGGAATCAAACTATGTAGAATGACACAAACACTGTAGGCTCTTCCAACTCTAAGAACATGCCTGCCACGAACCAAAGGGATTCCATTCAAGTGTTGGGTCCAACTAAAGTGTACCACTTTGATGATGTAAACACTTGTTTTATGAAGAACGTTGAGGATGACATCCTTAAGCATCTGAAGAAGCTACCCATCATCTTCAGTCATCACATCTTCGACCTCAGCAAGATAAGCATGGAGGAATTGGAAGCCTGAGTCAAAAACTTTCATGAACTACAACAAGCTGATAAGGCCTAGTATGAAGCCACCTAGAAAACCATCCTGGAATATGAAGCTAAGCAGAAGGCTGATGCAAAAGCTAGATGCAAAGTTGTTGATAAAAGGAAGACTTAGGCAGAAGCTGAGAAGACAAGACCTAACAAGCTAGTTTCCAAACCTATTGTTGTAGTTGCTAAAGCACTAGAAGTTGTTAATTCCATTCCAATCATAGTTGCTGAGAAGTCAAAAGATAAGGTAGATGAGACTCCAATTGAACCAACCTCACATGAAGCCACATTTAAGGACACAATGGTTGTTACTATCCATTCCATAACCTCTGGACCCACTCCAATCAATTTTGCTCCTCTAGAAGTTGTGACTAAGACTAAAGTCAAGGAGATGATTAGACTAGCAATGGAAAACTTTTCTGAGAAGCAAAAGGCTAAGAATGAAGAATTTAGACACACCATGCAACAAGCTATCACTACTCAATTCAATAGTCTTGGTGAATCTCTCCTTGTGAACCTCTAACAGACCCAAATGCATTTGTTCAGTGCTGTTGCTGCTACTCCAATGCTGCTTCCACCCGTCCAACCTCAACCACCAATAAGTGTTCCATCCACTCTTGCACCCTTTACCCTTCAACACAAATAGCCAATCCTCAAACACTTCCGCCACTACCTACTATCTCTGATATACCACCACCGCCAAACCTCCCACCACCATCCCAATCACCACCACCACTCCCCACTCAAGATCAACAATGATGTTCTCCATCACTTCTTTCACCTTCAAACCCATTATCTTTTTGCTAATGACAAAAGGGGGAGAAGTTTATGAAAGAATTTTTTATGTAAACACCAGTCAATTAATAAAATAAGGTGTTTTGAAAGAGTCTAATATATTTGTGTTTAGACTTGCACCCATTCATGCATAAGTATATTAAACTTAGGGGGAGCTAAAAGCTACCACACATAACATTCTGATCTGTTGTCATTGTGCTGATATATATACATGCTATATTCATTAATCAAAATTTATATAGTTTGTCATCATCAAAAAAGGGGAGATTGTTAGATACTAGACAATCCATCACTGGATGACCCAAACATTTCTTAAGGTTTTGATGAAAAGAATGATATCAATTTATGTTAACCAATTTGTTGCATGCAACTCTATAGGTTTGATGACCGAAAGCAACACCTGGTGAGACTTATCCATTAGTGGATACATCATCTACTTGAGGGAAGAAGTACTCATCCAGACCATCTAAATACTGATTGAAATAAGCAAGTTTTTTTAAATTATTAATTTATGCTAGTTTATATGATTATGTTTAAAAGGAATAAATCTGCAAATCAATCTTATATATCCTTTTACAATTTTAACGACCATATTGAGTTATGAATGATAATTATGGAAAGTTCTGATCCTATTAGACGAAGGCACATAGTATCTGCTCATTCTAGGAAAAAGATCAACATGCACAATGGTCATATTATTCAATCATGAAGATACTCTCCATATTTACAAGTCTCTCTATAAATACGACATCAAGATTTGAAGAACAACGACAAAGATGTATAGAAAAACAAGAGTCATGAATCACGAAATGAGAGAAAAGAAAAGCATCTGTAGAGAAATACACTGAGATTAATAGAGTTCATTGTTTGTAATATACAAAGTATTTGTGAAAGATTAGAACTTCATTATAAATTCACTCTTCAAGTGTTGTAAAGAATCTCTTATTCTAAACCAAACTTCTGCTTGTAAAAGGCAAGAGTGGCTTAGTGACAAAATAATACTTGGGTGTTCTTAGATTCAGGAGGAGTCTAAGGATTGTGCCAGTAGTGGCCTTGAGAATACTTGTAAGTCAGGAGTGGTAGAAAAAAATACTTGTTGTAATCAAGTTTGATTAGTGGAACCCTTTACTGGTTGAAGGAGAACTGGATGTAGCTTATTTTAGGTGCACCAGTATAAAACGAATTATTTTACTGCTCTTCTTTACCTTATCAAAGTATTTCAAAGTCCATTATTGATACATTCTGCATATAAGGTTTTCACTAAAAAAATAGGTTGTATACATCATTGGACGACATTCCACCAATACTTAAGAAAACTTATCTCAGTCACTGGACAAGAGTTTTTAATAAACTTGTTTATTAAATAAACATCTTCCATTTGAAAAGATTTTATATTTTGACTAACACACTATTCAATCCCTCTTCTAGTGTGATTTATTGTATTCCAATGAGTTCCTTTTGATTCCTATCTTTTACAAACTTTTGCTTCTCCTGGACAGTAGGGGTAGGTTATGTTTTTATTTTGTGCTTCCTGAAGACAAGATGAGAATCATCATTTGTTTAGCTCATATTCCTCAACTTCTGGTTGACAGACTTTTATTCCACTAGCTTCCTTGGACTTTTTCTAGAAGGAGTAGTCTTTAGTTTCTCAGTAGTAGGTAATGGACGTGAAAGAGTGGACACCACTAGTTCCTCATGTCTCTTCTTTGTCCTCTTTTCCTTATCGAGGAGCTCTTCTTCTTGTTCAATTTGTTGTGCCTGCTTCCTTGTTCTCCTCTTGATGGCTTGCTCTTTCATTATCCTATTAACACATTCAGCAATGCCAAATGTATGCAAGGATTTGTCCTCATCAGAAGTAATCTTGAACAATCTTCTATTACTTTTATTTTTTTTATAGCTTCCTCGTCCACTAGAGGAAATTCCCTTTGAGCCAACTGAAGCTCCAACTTCATTTCTTTGAGGTTCACTTCGCTACACTATTGTTGCTTAGCAATGAATAATCCTTTCACAATGATCTAGTGCTTGGACTCCTGATCCATCTTGTTAAAAACATGGTAAACACCTTGTTCCCAAAGTAGCTTGTTGACCAAGGTTGCATAGAATATGTCATCCCTTCCACCTAGCGTCTTCAAGTTCATGAGAATGTTGATGAAGACGATGCGTGGAAGGTTGAAAGGCAGTTGCTCCATCAAATGAAATAGGAAGTATTTGTGATGGTTAGAAAGAGTTGTCTTTAAACCAACCATGTGTCGAAAACTCTTATTGATGATGTTGGCCTAAATCCTAGCCCTTTCACGCATAGCATAATACACCACCTTCTTTGTTCCAGCATACTCAGCACTTTTCTCCTTGTATAAAGCTCTTGGAACTTGCTCTTCATAAGCAACTTTCTAGCTATCATGATAAGTGCTTCCTTCTCTTACATAGATTGTGACATGTGTTATTGACTCCATATTCAGTGTTACCTTCTTCCCAAAGACCTTAGACATTATGGTCTTTTGATCCTTGAATTGTGCATTCCTTCAAAATGTGCGAAGGTGGTTTTGAGCAGTTTTAGGGGTTGAAGCTTTTTTAGGGGAGATAAAATGAAAGAGATGAAAAGGTTTCAAGAAGTTGAAGTGGTAGAGAACGTGGATGAGAACACTACTAAAATTTATTGATTTAACATTACAAGGTTAACATCGGTTTTCAACAAAACCAATGTAAACAAAAGCATGGTGGCATTGTCGTAAATAAGATGACTTTATTAACTTTGGTTTTATAAAAACCGATGTTAAAAATACCATCTTAACATCGTTTTTACCAAAAACCGATGTTAACATCGGTTATTTAAAAACCGATGTTAACTGGATGTGGTTAACATCGGTTTTTGGAAAATCGATGTTGTAATTTACTTAAATTAAAAACCCCAAATCCTGCTTTTCTCCCTGCACTTGTCGAAAACCTTTTCTCCTCGCGACTTTCTCTCCCTTGCGCTCGTTACCTCGTGACCACTGAAGATTGCCACCATCGTGTCCGCCATCGCCATCATTGTTTGTGGCACAACGCAACCCTGAGGTAAATTTCCAGTATTGTATCTCCACTACTGTATCTTGAATATTGTATCTTCACTGCTATTAATATTTCCAGTGGGTTCATGAATTCGTTGTTTCGTAGGTTTTAGACCCACTCTTGGCTCTTGGTTTGTGGGTTCGTGAGTTTGTAGGGAGGGTAATGCTGTGAACATAAAACTTATCCAGTGGGTTCATGAGTTCGTTGTTCCATTGGACACTTTTGATTCTGTAAGTTTTGAATCATTTTCTCTTCAAATTTATTGATTTTTCCCAGAGATAGCTGTAACAATTCAAACAATGTAAGATTGTAACTCCTAGAGATAATTGTTATTGTTAGTGCCTTGTAGTGATTTACTGAATTTGTTCTTGACTTAAATCCATGATTTAGAGGCTTTTAATTGAGTATTAAGTGATTGAATGGAAGCTAGAAGGATATGATGTTGTATGCACGCATGATGGTTGATTGCACAAATGGTGTGAATGAGGTAGCTATTGAATCCTTGTAAGATAACATGTTAAAACTAGATTTTGGGCTCTGAATATGTGTTTCCTATTTTAGGCTACATCCAGAGATCTTAAGGTTGTCCTAAAATAGGACTCAAGCCTTAGTGTTGCATGTTTGTACTAGAGTAATGCTTTGAAAGCCAAATAGTGCTTTGGTAAGTTAGTTATACCTCTAGGCACTGTGAATTGGGTCCTGTTAAGCTTTGATAATATTGTACTATTAAAAGAGTAAATCACCTAGTGTGTCCCTTGGAAGTGTTGAGCTTTGTTACTTTAGTGTCTAAAATTAAGTAAATTAATTTTTTTTCTTCTGAAATTGCAATCTGTCAATTTCACATGCATGTAACATGTGACTTAAGTGATTAATAAAAGTGTTCTTTGTTACCGTACTAAGCAATGGAATAGTTTGTTAGTTTATGGAGGGTGTAGGTTCTTTGTTTTTTTGTTGGTTTTTAAAGTTAAGGAATGTGATATTGTGATGTCTGAATTGTGTTGTTGTTTTAAACCTACATTAGAAAATAGAGCATACCCATTAATCATATTTTTTTCATCCCATTCCCTAACTCTTTTATGGAGGGTGCAGTGTTGATTACCATCCCCAAAAGTAGCACATACTTGTAAGAGTTGAACTTTGTGGTCCTCATTATAATGTACATGTTTATACCGTACCTTAAAACTGGTTTTATAATGTGTTCTTTAACATTTTCTGAAATTCACATTGTCGGCATTTGTATCTCACATTCAATTACAGATTCAAATTATATCATAGATTACTATTTTTTCTTTTGTTTTCCAAGTATTAAAATACTTTGATTTGCATTACATGCTTTTCTCACATCTACTCAATGAGTTTATAGTAGCAACTGCCTTCTGAGATGGTAATATTCTGCCACCATTTGTTCATGTTATGAAATTGAATTGCTATGTTTTGTACAGGTTACTATAGAACATGAGTCTGGGATACACATTTGTAAATCCATAAGTTAAATAGAAGAATTATTTTAGCTTGTCCACAAAGATAGCTTGAACTGTGAAAAAGGTATATGTCTTCTTCACTCTTCACATAATAACCTGGAGATTCCTTGAGCCTTTTTGTTTAGTTAACTAGTAGGCCACATAGCTAACTTATCCTATCTCATCCAATTAGACCTTTACTTTTGAAAAGTTCATATAGTTGTTTGTAGCTGGTAAATGTCTAATAGAGACTAGAGATCCATGGTAGGGACTGATGAATCAAATCCATTGGTTATGATTAAGCAATTATAATCCTTGTGTCACAAACATATGTATACCTTTGTCAAACAATAATTAGTATGTGACCCCCATTCACTCTTATTCCTTTTTGCTAGAGAAATTTAATTGTAGTGGCTTATGAGAGGAGTTGGATCCCATTGTTTTCTTCTTTCCTTTTGATGCTAAAGATTAGTTACATTAATATTCCAAAGGGTGATCAATGATGATACATATATAACTAAAATGCAACATGAGGGTGACAATTCAAAAGGGGGTAGAATGAAATCCAACTGAAAAGGAAATTATTGTGCCTCGACATTATGTAATACCGAGAAATTCTTTCCAACCAAAACGTTCATGGGGGCATCACCTTTTCCTAGCAAAGTTGAATTTGAATTTCTTTTGACACATCATAATAATAATACACTTGGTGCCAATAGATCTTAGACTTTATCCTAAGTTCTTGATGAAACTTGAAGGAAGATGTTATCTATCCACGAGAATATTGGGAATTAATAAATCAATTGGGCTAGCCAACTTATAGATTTACAGCAATTATAGTGCTCCAAGAGATAATATCTTTTCTAGTTATACCATGAAACACTAGAGAAGTTGAGGTTAGCAACCCAGATTTTGAATAAAGAGTAACAATGGAATTTGCCACTGACATAGCATTTACCAAACCTAAACGCAATACATGGCCATGAATCTGTTCCCCCCATTTAGCAATAGCAAGATTTGCACAGGCAGAAATTACGGCCGCAAAAGTGTATTTATTAGGACCGACATTTGATTTTCTCATTCTTTTAAAAGCTTCTATTGCATGTTCTTCTTCACCTTTCTGTACATAAGTCGTAATAAGGGTTGTCCATGAAACTACATCTGGCATCTTCATTTTTTCAAATAATCGCTTGACATAGTTTGCTTTCCCACATTTATGTTACATGGTAGGCAGAGTATTAATCACAAATGAGCAATAACAGACTGAACCCTTGTTTGTTGTTGCATAAGCTTAGAGACACTTATCACTTTGTTGTTTGCATCGTCATTCATGATATTCATTGTTGGAGACTATTAGTGAGCCTTATCACAAGTACGAATGCAAAACATACTTTTCTTGGCCTATTTTTTGTTAGGGTCCTTTTTTTACGTTGTTTTATGTAATTAATGACTATTTTTTGTATATAATTAATGTTCATCATGAGTGAACCTTAGATTCCCATTTGAGATTGAATACAATGATGTCGATGATCTCCTATATATGATAACATTGACCATCCCGCAGCTTTTTCTTAAGTCGTTGCAGGTTATGTGAGATGTTATCGTGTTTGGGGTGTTTAATGACAACATCCCCTTGTACATAAAGTATGAAGATCTATCTGAAATAGCACGCAGTGGTCAATGTCTCAACATCTTTGTTATATAATTATGGATTCTGTAAGTCAGATTATATTATTGTTTATTACCTAACTTATTGTTTTAAATTCATACATAATTTACTTTATTTTAACAACAATAGGCATATGACCAAGACAAGTATGCGAGTGGGGAATGCCGATGTGTATGGATTCCTCGAGCCACCGTCCATACAAAGATCTAGGCAATCGCAATTTGAATCAGAAAGTTATATTAAGAACTAGATGCAAGAACTCAAAAAGGGATTCGTATCTAGGAGCCTACTTGAATGGGTAAGTTAAGTTGAACAAATGAATTTAAATAATGTATAATAGTATAATAACTTATATTTTTCTCCACTACAGTGCACATTGGCAAATGGTCATCATTTTGCCTCAGAAAAATGTTGTCATCTAGTTTTGTTCCTTGCATAATAGGCCAGACAACTACCTCAAAGAAATTATTAACAGGTCAGTTCTATTTTTCAATACATTTGTATTAGCATTGGTCGGGAACATCAATATTTTAATTGTACAATACCCATCCATGTGTGAATCATGCGGGTTTTGATGATGTCAAAACGAATTCACTTGATAATGATTGTCATCATCAAAAAGGGGGAGAATGTGAATGTATGAATACATGATTTTGATGATGCCAAAGAATAATCAAACAAGGTTGCGTTCAGGATTACTTCAACAAACATTAAAAGGTTAAGCATTGTTTCAAGATTAATACAAGGTTGCTTCAACAAATAAGCATTGCTTCAAGATTAATTCAAGATCAAGTTTTGCCTCAAAACGAAGTGTTTCCAAGACATTCAAGGCTCTGGTAATCGATTACCAGAAGACAATTTTGAAAAATCATCTTTTAGAAGGGTTTTGAAATTTGAATTTAAAAGCTGTAATTGATTACCATTGATGTGTAATCAATTATTAGCTACGAAACTCTTGAAATTCAATTTGAAAAGTCACAACCCTTCAAAATATATCTGTGTAATCGATTACCAGTGAAGATTTTTAGAAAAAACTTTTTGAAAAGACACATCTCTTCAAACAATTTTGAAAAGGCACGAAGGGGCTATATATATGTGTGTCTGACTTCAAAAAGAAAAAAAAAGAGAGATACTCTAAGAGAACTTCATTGCCAAATGCTCTCTCAACAACTCTTGGGCAAACACTTGCAAATCTATTGAGAGTTCATCCAGGAACTTCAATTTGTATCATCCACTCTAAAGGAGAGAAATCTTTATGTTCATCTCAAAAAGTCAGTTGTAATCAAGAGATTGGTTGTCTCTTAAAATTTGAAATTTGAAATTTGAAATTTGAAATTGAAATTTGAAGATTTAAAAATTGTTATGGCCAAATTTACTCTTGTTACTAGTTCTACTGCTTTTATTGTGGTAAGAAAGAAATATCATAGTGCATCAACATGTTATATTAGAAATAATGAATGGTATGAGTTCCAGAAGGATCCTTACTCAAAACTAACATACAAGGACCCAAGAAAATTTGGGTACCAAAATCAAAATATGATTATATGAATGGTGGACTCCTTGAAGCAAATTTGATACACTAATAGTTGTTGCTCCAAATACATGACGGGAGATGCATCAAAGTTAATTCATATTTCTCCCAAAGATGCTGAATATGTGATCTATAGAGACAACAAACAAAGGTAAAATTGTTGGAGTTGGAAAAATAAGTATGAATCCCTCTACCTCCATAGAAAATGTTTTACTTATTGATGATCTTAAGCATAATTTATTAAGTATTCATCAATTATGTGATAAAGGCCATTTATCCAACAAGAGGATTTTATTGTTTGTTTATTTTTTATTATTTTTGCCTATGATTGTTAACTTTTGATTGAGTTTTGATGCTTGTTTTTTGCTTGAGTTTTGATTGTCCTTGATGATTATGATTGATAGTTATGATGATTATTGATTTCTTTTGATGATTGTTTTTTTTTATTGAGTTTTGATTGTCTTGGATGATTGTGTTTGAGATTTATGTTGATTGTCTTTGATTGATTGCTTTTGATGATTGTTTTTTATTAAGTTTTGATTTTTTTATGATTGTTTTTTTTTTTATTATTTTCTTTGATGATTGTGCTTGAGTTATGTTGATTGTCTTTGATTGATTGCTTTTGATGATTGTTTTTGATTAAGTTTTGATTTTTTTTATGATTGTTTTTTTTATTATTGTCTTTGATGATTGTGTTTGAGAGTTATGTTGATTGTCTTTATTGATTACTTTTGATGATTGTTTTTTATATTATTATATATTTTGATTATTTATACTGAATATGTATTTTTGTGGGTTCAAAATAGTTAGTTTTAAGGCCTTTTGATATCATTTGATTCTCATATATTCCAACAAGCGGTAACATTTTCTTTTGGGCCAAGAAATGATACTTTGAATGGTATGGCATGCTCTACTATTTTAATTCATTATAAATTGCCAAATGTTTTTCTCCTCTCTACTCATGATTTGTTTTTGATGTTGACAAAGGGGGAGAGATAGATAAAAGATAAGATAGTAAGGGTTTATGAGACAGTATTTTTTTTAAAATACATGCAATATTCGATTGTTTCATATAAGCAATCATTGCAAAATCAAGGGGGAGTACACAACACAGATAGATAGATATTTTTTTGTTACTCTTAACCTACAGATGGTATTGGATCGAGTGGCCTCAAAATAATTAAGAAGGGGGGGTTGAATTAATTATTCCTAAAAATTTACCAATTAAAAATTACTCTTTTAAGGCTTTTACTAAATTGTTAAGAGAAAGAGGAGTAGAAGAGAAACTTAACAGAAAGTAAAAGCGGAAATTAAATGCACAGCGGAAAGTAAAAGAGTAGGGAAAAAGGAAACAAACACACAAGGATTTTTATACTGGTTCAGCACAAACCCGTGCCTACCTCCAGTCCCCAAGCGACCTGCGGTCCTTGAGATTTCTTTCAACCTTGTAAAAATCCTTTTACAAGCAAAGATCCACAAGGGATGTACCCTCCCTTGTTCTATTCGAACCTAGTGGATGTACCCTCCACTAGAACTGATCCACAAGAGATGTACCCTCTCTTGTTCTCAGTCAAACCCAAGTAGATGTATCCTCTACTTGTGCCACAAAGGATGTACCCTCCAATGTGTTAAGACAAAGATCTCAGGCTGTTACACCTTTGAAACTTTGTGAATGGGGATACAAAAGAATTCTCAGGCGGTTAAACCTTTGAACGCTTTTGTATTAGGGAATGGGAAGAATCAAAAGAATTCTCAGATTGTGTCGTTTTGAATTCTTTGACAAGGGAGAAGGGAGACACAAAAGAATTCAGGCGGTTAGTCCCTTGTTCTTTTGGAAAAGAGAGAAGAGAGACACAAAAAGAATTCAGGTGGTTAGTCCTTGGCGAATTGTTTTTGGCAAAGGGAGAAGAGAATGAAAAGATGAATAGCACAAGTTTTCAAGGTTTAGAAAACCAGAAAACTTCAGAAAGCTTTTGGTACAAAAGAAGAAGAAGAAGTTTAAAGAGATTCAAGGCTTGTAAAGGATTGTAAGAGATTGATAGAAAGATTGATTCAATGAATTAATTGAAAATGAAAAACAAAGCCTTGCTTTTATAGACTCTTCATGTCTGGTCAAGAAGGCCATTCAAAAGAGTTATAACTTTTAGAAAAACTTAAAACCCATTTGAAAAAGTCAAAACCTTTTTGAAGAGTTACATCTTTAGATTTTTCAGAAACAGTCACTGGTAATCGATTACCAAATAAGTGTAATCGATTACACAAAGCTTTTGAGTGAAAGGATGTGACTCTTCACATTTAAATTTGAATTTCAACGTTCAAGGGTACTGGTAATCGATTACCAAAACATTGTAATCGATTACAGCCTTTTGAAAATATTCGGAACGTTGTAAATTCAGTTTGAAAACTTTTTCAAACTCTTTTAGCTACTGGTAATCGATTACAACAATATGGTAATCGATTACCATAGAGTAAAAGCTCTTTGGTAAAGGTTTTGTCAAAAACTCATGTGCTATTCAAAGTTTTGAAAAAAAAAACTTTTTTAATACTTATCTTGATTGAGTCTTTTCTTCATTCTCGAATCTTGAGTCTTGAATCTTGATCTTGATTCTTGAGATCTTGAGTCTTGATTCTTGAATCTTGATCTTGATTCTTGAGATCTTGAATCTTGAATCTTGATACTTGTTTGTAGGCTTTCTTCTTGAGTCTTGAATTCTTCTTGATTCTTGAACTCTTGACTTGTTCTTGATTCTCTTGAGATGTTCTTTGATTAACTTGAGCTTTTTGTTCATCATCTTTTGTTGTCATCATTGTTATCATCAAAACACCTTTGAATCATTGTTGATTCATCATGAAGCTTTGCTTCAACAATCTCCCCCTTTTTGATGATGACAACTTCTGAAATCTAGAAACACACACACACTTTTTCCTAGTCGATCACTCTTATAAATGCTCCCCCTTTGTTTTTGAATTTATGCTTATCTTAAAAATAAGGTGATTACTCATGTGAATTCTTGATTTAATCTCATTTCTCTCCCCCTTTGGCATCAACAAAAAGCCAAAGCGCGTATCAAATAAATTTAATTTAAACATCCATTTAATGTTCATAAAAAATATCAACCAAATCATGAAGCAAGAAGCAAGAACTATGAAACCATGAAGCAAACACCCATGCATAGATAAATTATAAACTCCACATAGTCAAATAACATACTTGTTCAACCAAACCATGCAAATAAGGAAATAATAAATTGTTCAAATACCATAGTAATATAGAGATTTATTTTGATAAGTCACTAACATCTATTAGTCCTAATTCTCTTCTTATGTTATAGAAAGTATCTTTACTTAGTGGTTTCGTAAAGATGTCTGCAAGTTGATTTTTAGTATCTACAAATTCTAAAACAACATCACCTTTTAAAACATGATCTCTAATAAAATGATGCCTAATTTCTATATGCTTGGTTCTAGAATGAAGAACTGGATTCTTAGATATGTTTATGGCACTTGTGTTGTCACATTTTATGGGAATATGATCTAATACTATTCCATAGTCAGATAGTTGTTGTTTCATCCACAAAATTTGTGCACAACAACTACCAGCAGAAATATATTCTGCTTCCGCTGTGGATAAAGCTACACTATTTTTTTTCTTGCTATTCCAAGAAACAAGTGCAGACCCTATGAATTGACATGTACCACTAGTACTCTTCCTATCTGTTTTTGATCCAGCAAAGTCTGAATCTGAGTATCCTACTAGGTTACATAAAGAATTCTTAGGATACCATAATCCTAAACTAATTGTTCCTACTAGATATCTTATGATTCTTTTTACTGCCAATAAATGTGAAAACTTTGGATTTGATTGAAATCTAGCACACATGCATACACTAAACATAATATCTGGCCTACTTGCAGATAAGTAAAGTAGAGATCCAATCATACCTCTGTATTGCTTCGGATCAACAGGTTGTCCAGATTCATCTTTATCAAGATAACAACTTGTATTCATAGGAGTAGCCAAGTGTTTTGAGTTTTCCATTCCAAATCTCTTAATGAGTTCTTTGCAATACTTTGCTTGATTGACAAAGATCCCATCATTTGTTTGTTTGATTTGTAACCCAAGAAAGTAATTTAACTCACCCATCATAGACATCTCAAACTCACTTTGCATATCAATAGAAAACTCCTTGCACAAAGATTCATTAGTAGATTCAAAGATTATATCATCAACATAAATTTGTACTAACAAAATATCATTATCCTTCTTTTTTATGAATAAGGTAGTATCTACTTTCCCTCTAGTAAAATTCTTTTCTAATAGGAATTTACTTAATCTTTCATACCAAGCCCTAGGTGCTTGTTTTAGGCCATAAAGTGCCTTCTTTAATCTATAGACATGGTCTAGTTTTTGTGAATCTTCAAACCCAGGAGGTTGTTCCACATATACCTCCTCCTGAATCAGACCATTTAAGAAAGCACTTTTGACATCCATTTGATATAGTTTAAAATTCATAATAGATGCATATGCTAATAACATCCTAATAGCTTCTAATCTAGCTACAGGTGCAAAAGTCTCTTCGTAGTCTATACCTTCTTCTTGGTTATATCCTTTTGCTACAAGTCTAGCTTTATTCCTAATTACTATACCATTTTCATCCAATTTATTTCTAAATACCCATTTAGTTCCTATGATTGGATAATCTGAAGGTTTTTCTACTAATTCTCATACATCATTTCTTTCAAATTGATTTAATTCTTCTTGCATAGCTACTATCCAATGATCATCTATAATAGCTTCTTTAAAGTTTTTAGGTTCTATTACTGAAACAAATGCCATATTATTGCATAAATCTTTAAGAGAATGTCTAGTTGTTACCCCTTTTGAGATATCGCCAATGATGTTATCAAGAGGATGATTTCTCGAAGTTTTCCATTCTTTAGGAAGATTATCATTTTCTTGTGTTGTGTCATCTTGATCATCCTTGCCTTCATCATCTCTCTTTCTTTTCATATTTCTTTCTTCATTTCGAGTATCTTCCAAAGTATCTGTAATATCATCAACAAACTCCTTTCTCGGGGAGGTAATGTTAGTTTCATCAAAAGTAACATGTATTGATTCCTCAATTGTCATAGTTCTTTTGTTGTATATTCTAAATGCTTTACTATGTAAGGAATATCCAAGGAAGATACCCTCATCTGCCTTGGCATCAAATTTTCCTAGACTTTCTTTACCATTGTTTAGAACAAAACATTTACATCCAAAAACATGTAAATGTGCAATATTTGGTTTTCTATTGTTAAAAAGTTCATATGGAGTTTTCTTAAGAATAGGTCTGATTAAGGCTCTGTTCATAATATAACATGCGGTGTTAATCGCTTCTGCCCAAAAGTATTTTGGAAGAGGTGTGTCATTTAAAAGAGTTCTAGCAATTTCTTCTAGGGCTCTATTTTTCCTTTCTACTACTCCATTTTGTTGGGGTGTCCTGAGTGCAGAAAAATTGTGTTCTATACCATACTCATCACAAAACATTTCAAAATCATTGTTTTCAAATTCACCTCCATGATCACTTCAGATGGAGATGATTTTGAGATTCTTTTTGTTTTGAATAACTTTGGCAAGTCTTCTAAATGCATGAAATGCATCATTCTTATGAGTAAGAAATAAAGTCCAAGTATATCTAGAATAATCATCAACAATTACTAATGCATAGTAACTTCCACCAAAACTCATGACCCTAGATGGTCCAAACAAATCCATGTGTAATAATTGCAATGGTTGAGTGGTAGAAACAATATTTTTTTATTTAAAGGATACTTTTGTTTGTTTCCCTTTTTGGCATGCATCACATAACTTATCTTTTTCAAATTTTAATCTAGGCAATCCAATAACTAGATCTTTTGAAATTAACCTATTTAGATGATCCATGTTAATATGAGCAATTCTCTTATGCCATAACCATGGATCACAGTCTTTACTTAAAAAGCATCTATCATTTATAGATTTTTGTTTTAGATCAATCATATAGACATTATTTTCTCTAAAACCTATATGTTCAATATTTTTGTCATGCTCATGCTTAATAACACATTTTTCAGAATCAAAAGATATTTTATATCCTTTATCACATAATTGACTAACACTTAATAAACTATGTTTCAAACCTTCTACTAGTAACACATTTTCAATAGGAGTAGAAGAACTCGTACCTATTTTACCGACTCCAATAATTTTGCCCTTGTTGTTGTCACCGTATGTAACATGTCCACTTTTCTTGGGGGAAATAGTTGTGAATTTGGATACATCACCGGTCATGTGTTTGGAACATCCATTGTCTATGTACCATTTCTTCCTTATAGAATCTTCTTTATTATTCTCATCAGATTTTGTCATGAGACACATGTTGACTTGGTCTCCATCATCATCTTTGAGTAACCTGTTCCCGAAAAAGCTCTTGAAAGACAAAGAGTCTAAAGAGGCCATTGTACAAGAAACCTGCTCTGATACCACTTATTGGATCGAGTGGCCTCAGAATAATTAAGAAGAGGGAGTTGAATTAATTATTCCTAAAACTTTACCAATTAAAAATTACTCTTTTAAGGCTTTTACTAAATTGTTAAGAGAAAGAGGAGTAGAAGAGAAACTTAACAGAAAGTAAAAGCGGAAATTAAATGCACAGCGGAAAGTAAAAGAGTAGGGAAGAAGGAAACAAACACACAAGGATTTTTATACTGGTTCAGCACAAACCCGTGCCTACCTCCAGTCCCCAAGCGACCTGCGATCCTTGAGATTTCTTTCAACCTTGTAAAAATCCTTTTACAAGCAAAGATCCACAAGGGATGTACCCTCCCTTGTTCTATTTGAACCTAGTGGATGTACCCTCCACTAGAACTGATCCACAAGAGATGTACCCTATCTTGTTCTCAGTCAAACCCAAGTAGATGCATCCTCTACTTGTGCCACAAAGGATGTACCCTCCAATGTGTTAAGACAAAGATCTCAGGCTGTTACACCTTTGAAACTTTGTGAATGGGGATACAAAAGAATTCTCAGGCGGTTAAACCTTTGAACGCTTTTGTATTAGGGAATGGGAAGAATCAAAAGAATTCTCAGACTGTGTCGTTTTGAATTCTTTGACATGGGAGAAGGGAGACACAAAAGAATTCAGGCGGTTAGTCCCTTGTTCTTTTGGAAAAGAGAGAAGAGAGACACAAAAAGAATTCAGGTGGTTAGTCCTTGGCAAATTGTTTTTGGCAAAGGGAGAAGAGAATGAAAAGATGAATAGCACAAGTTTTCAAGGTTTAGAAAACCAGAAAACTTCCGAAAGCTTTTGGTACAAAAGAAGAAGAAGAAGTTTAAAGAGATTCAAGGCTTGTAAAGGATTGTAAGAGATTGATAGAAAGATTGATTCAATGAATTAATTGAAAATGAAAAACAAAGCCTTTGTCATACCCTAATTTCGTCCGGGGATTATTACTTGATGACATGCAATAAATGAAGTCCCGAGACATCTCAGAAATCGAAAGGAAGCAGGCTTGTGCGTTCCGTGAAATTCCGTAATGTGGCGGAAGTCGAAAAGAGGTGTTTTTGCGCAATCCGTAAGTTTCCATGACTTCTTCGAAAGGTAAAAAAGGAGTAAATACATAATCCGTAAGTATTCGTAACCTTGCGCAAGGAAAATAAGTATCGTTACGAAATTCGTAAAGTTTCGTAACGTTACGGAAAAAGAATTACAAAAAAATAGAAAGGGGGGTGCATTTAGTAAAAAGGGGGGTGTAAATAGCAATCAGGCCCACTTGGGCCTTCCAGAAGCTTCCTCCAGAAGGCTGTTGCTTCTGGAGGAAGCAACCTGGCTCGCCTGGGCGAGCTGGGCGGCAAGCATCTCCCCTATTTTGCTATAAATAGGGGAGGAAGTGAGAACGAAAAGGGTTCAGCCCCTTAGGCACTTCTCTCTCTTTCGAATTTGCTTGGAAAAATTGTTTCTGTGAAGAAAATCTAAGCCGAGGCGCTTTCGAAACGTTTCCGTGAAGAATTTCGCAAAAGGTTTCAACCGTTCTTCGACGTTCCTCATTCGTTCTTCATTGTTCTTCGAACTTCAACGGGTAAGTACCTCGAACCAAGCTTTTCAATTCATTATATGTACCCGTGGTGGTCCACATTGTGTTTCGTGTATTTTTATTCTCGTTTCATTTACTTTTTATACCCCTTTTTGACGTGCTTAAGTCATTTTATTTAAGTCATTTCTCGCTTAACCTAAAAATAAAATAAATTTCCACCGATCGTTTGAATTGTATCATTCGTTGATTTCAGTTAAAATGAATTTCGACCGTTCGGTCGTGCCGTAACCACGTTGGAAATTAAAAAAGAGGTAAAATAATGATATAATAATAGAAAAATACCTTTTAGTAAAGTAAAAAATCAATCGGACGTTTTCTCTTTGGGATTTCTCATTCTTAATTGAATTGACTAAATAACGAAAGTGAAACTAAGGCTAAAATCAACTCGCCTAGTCAAGCTCGTCCACAAAAATAGGTTTGTTTGAAAGTTCATCATTTTAGTTTCTTACTAAGTAAAAAGGATCATTCTTAAGGTCCAACGCCTTAAAATGATCACCCCTCAAGTAAAGAGAATCACTTGATCCATGCATAAGGAAGAACTACGTAGGTCTGATTTCCTCTCCAAAGGAGGGTACGTAGGAGCAAAAGCCCCGCTTTTGTCGACCTCAAAAAATAAAAAGAAATAAAAGTTAAGATAACACAATTCCATAATTCTAGAAATAAGGCTGTTGTCTTTCGAGACAAACGTAAGAGGTGCTAATACCTTCCTCAAGCGTAAATACAACTCCCGAACTTAGAATTTTCATTTTGACCGGTTTCCTTCGGTTTTCTCGACGTTTTCCACAAATTAACGTTGGTGGCGACTCCGCGCACCTTTCCTCCTTTGGAAAGCGCACCCGTGAGCCTCGCCCTCGCTCGCCCGCGAAGGGCACGTTGCGACAGTTGGCGACTCCACTGGGGAATTTTTGTGAGTTAGGCCTACTTTTAAGGAATTGTGGATTTGTAAAGCTTCGTGTGTGCATTTGTTGAACTGTGTAAAATGTAAATAATTGTTGTCTATTTCGCATTCTTTACACTGCATTCTAAGCACCCACGGGTTTGAGTAAAAAAGGGGCCCTACACCCGGGTTCATGGGAATTTAAGGAGTAGAGGTGAATCTATCATCATGCTAGGTCTCCGACTTGCTTGATAATAGTGAAACCTCGTCTAGAGCTTTCTCTCTTTATAATGTGTTGTCGCTGGTATTCCATACCGCCACAATATTATTATCTTGAGTGATGATACCTCTAGAAAACAGTCATGTGAGTTATGAATTGTTGGGAGTGGTTGTTAGAGACCCCTAGATATTATCCTATAGGTCCCTAAAATAGGGGCACGAAGCGAACACGCTGCGTGCCATTTTAAACACTGTCATGCGTGTAGCCCTAAATGACATGTATGCCTTTGCTTGTAATTATTTGTGGATATTGTCGTACTATGTGTATCCCCGTGTTATGCTTTTGCGCGTCTACATCATGTCGTCACGCACGCGTTGTATGTTGGTCTCATCTTTTTTCGTGGGAAGTCGGAAGATCCATATCGTCTTCTTAACTGCACACATGGGGCATTGTGCCCCCAAATGCACAATAAGGAGAGATAATTTTCCGGGCTCTTGTGTCTGTAAATGCATTCATATCATGCATCGCATAAGCATCTCTTCATGGCATCATAATGAACATATCGTTCCTACATTTGTCCATTATCATATTCCAGCATCACATTTTGCATGAGTCATTGCATCATCGTGCATATGCATTCAACAAACTTTTTTGATCTACAAATTGCATACCAATTGTTTTCATGTTTGCTCATGCGTGACCCTTGCGTTTTCCCCTGCAAGACAAAAACAAAAAAGAAAGCGCGAAAATTCACGCCGCATTCTTAGTTGCATATATTCGGTACCATGAGCCAACCATGTTGGGATCATAAACCCATTTCACTTAAAAACAAAATGATTGAACATGGTACCTAATGCATGGTTAACTAAGAAAGGATGTTTCTTCGGGCATCTTAATCTCATAATTACATTTTCCATGCATAGCATGCATATTCCCGAGTCTTTCATCCCTGTGAATTGTTGATGAAGTATTGGCGATCAAAATTGCCATTCCCTGGGTTATGGGGTTGAACCAAGCTCGTGCTTTTACGAAAAGGTTCATCAAGTCAAGTTGAAGCATGGAAGTAACCATCTTGCAAAAATTGGGGCAAAAGATGGATCGTGTTACATCATTGCTTCGTCTACTGCCAAACACATTTAGGGCTGCTGATGTCCCTGTTACTTCCAGTTTCACCTTGACGGAGATGTCATGGACCATGTTGAAAATCTAAATTGATTCAACCCCATATCCAGTGTAAAAATTTGCAATACTTCAACTGTGCATCATTCACATACATCCATGTTGTTCATTGGTTGCATTGCTCATTGCATTCTTTCCTTGAAAAAAAAAAGAGAAGAACTTAATCATTGTTATAAAAAAGAAAAAAAACATGCTTTACGGTGCCCTCACCGAACTTGATGGAGCTAGAGTAATGGGTGAAGTAGAGGAGATACAAGAGAAGATGAAGGCCGACATGGAGGCAATTAAAGAGAAAATGGCCACAATGATGGAGACCATGATGAGCGTGAAGAAGATAATGGAAGCCAATGCGGTTGCAATTGCCGCTACCAGCGTTGTTGCTAAGGTGAACCCGACGTCCCCATCCGGCATCAATGAATCATCCAACCTCAGATATGGTAGGCAAAGATTTGGGAAGTATGGGTGGCCCCCATGATGTGCAAATTCAAAACGAGCACGCCTTCCCGCCATATGGCTTGCCTCTCAACTATACGCCACCCAATGTGGTGTACACTCCCAATAAGAATGTCAATAACTTCACTCCTATACCCATTAAGAGCCAGCAACCCCAAACTGATCATGCACATGTCTCTTAAACCGTGGGGGAGACACATGAAATTCCCCATCACAATCTAGCCGACTTCGAGCCTTGGCTCGGATATGCCACTGAAGGGCAAGCAGTTGGTGGTATACCCCTACAAAACCCTTTGGAGGGCCCTCAGTATCACCCACAACTACACCTCTTGCATTCCACGACAAGTAAAGACCCTCATGCTATGGCAGAAATGGGAAAGTTGGATCATCTAGAGGAAAGGCTCAGGGCCATTGAAGGAGGTGAAGATTATGCCTTTGCTAACCTAGAAGAGTTGTTCCTAGTACCCGATATCATCACCCTTCCCAAGTTCAAGGTGCTGGACTTTGACGAGTACAACGGGACTACTTGCCCCAAGAACCATCTAAAGATGTATTGTCGGAAGATGGGGGCATACACAAAAAAAGAGGAATTGCTGATACATTCCTTCCAAGAAAGTCTTACTGGGGTAGTTGTTACCTGGTACACTAACTTGGAACCTTCTCGAGTCCATTCTTGGAAGGACCTAATGGTTGCCTTCGTTAGGCTGTGTCGGTATAATGGCTTCAGATAGGATGCAACTACAAAATATGTGCAAAAAAAAGGGGCACGGATCTTTCAAAGAATACGCCCAAAGGTGGAGAACCTGGCAGCTCAAGTGGCACCTCAATGACGAAAAAAACGATGACAATGATAATAGACACATTACCAGTATTCTACTAGGGAAAATGGTGGACTACGCACCTTCAAAGCTTTGCGGATCTGGTCTTTGCCAGTGAAAGGATCGATGTGGGTCTGAAAAGAGGCAAATTTAATCATCCTGCTTGGACGAATGAGAAAACTGGGGCAAATGAAGAGGGTGAGGATGAAGTAGAAGCCCATGCTGTGACTGCCATTCCAATACAGCCAAGTTTCCCACCAACCCAACAATGTCATTACTCAGCCAATAACAAACCTTCTCCTTACCCATCGCCCAGTTATCCACAAAGGCCATCCCTAAAATCAACCACAAAGTTTGTCTACCGCACTTCCAATGACGAACATCACCTTTAGCACAATCCAAAAATGCCAACCAAGAAATGAATTTTGCAGCGAGAAAGCCTGTAGAATTCACCCCAATTCCAGTGTCTTATGCTGACTTGCTCCCATGCCTACTTGATAATTCAATGGTAGCCATAACCCAAACCAAGGTTCATCAACCTCCATTTCTCCGAGAATACGACTCGAACGCAATGTGTGCTTGTCATGGAGAAGCCCCGGGGCATTCCATTGAGCATTGTAGGGCTCTGAAGCGTAAGGTGCAAGGTCTAATTGATATGGGCCGGCTGAAATTTGAAGAGAATCGCGTGTCAATCCTGACATTGACAAGAGATGCCACACATGGGGCAATTTTGAAAGTTGTTGTTAGATGTCTCTAATGACTCATCAGGATTTTCAACTTTCACCTGAAGTGGGTGCAAGCCATTGGTCTGTTTGCTCAAGCGACCTGTGCTCCTGAGTTTGGACTTCCAAGACCGTTCAATCAGAGATTACTCGTCTTGCGCGTTGGTGGGGCTGCCGTAAAACAACAAGTAAAGTTCACAACAAATAAGTTTCAAAAAAATAAAAAATAATATAAAAAGAGTTCAAAAAAAAAAAGGAGAAGCATTTGATTGACTGTGTTTTCAAGACGTCCATGTGACCTCATTTTATCATTCCGGAAAGTTTGTCTTTTTAGAGAGAAGTGAGTTATCAAGAATAGGGTGTTGGATAAATGGCCTCAGTTACCTTAGGAAAAAGGGGGGTTGAATTAAGATATGAAGATTATTCCCCAATTAAACTTTCACTCTCTTTTCGGATTAATGATGCACACAGGGACAACCCTTCCCTTGTGTTCAAGAATCCCCTACAACAAGAGACCCACGGTCTCTTAATCCCTTTTCAGAAATAAGAAGAAGAGAAGAAGAAATCTCTCTTAAAAGAGATGGATTGTAAAATGAAGATCAATCAAAATTCCTTATTGAATATGCAAGTGGTTGACCAAGGAATCTTTTTGAGAGGATAAAATATTTCAGTTCAGAAAAACTCTTAATCTTTTAAGAGGATAAAACTTTTAGGGCAATGAAAACTCCCTTTAAGTTCGTGTTTCCAAGTCACCTTTGATGGTCATTCATAAAAAATTTGAATACGTGTGACTCTTGGCAATTATTTTCTGAAAATCCCCTCTGGTAATCAATTACACATTATAAATTTTGAATTCAAATTTCTAGTGACTGTGATAAACATTTTTCAACTGTCGATAATCGATTACCATAGAGAAAATCTCAATTTGAAATGATAGAATTCTTTGGTCAAACCTTTTGTATTTTCAATTTGGAAACTTCTTCCTAAAAATTCTAGAGATCAACTTGATCATATATCTTGATTTTCTTGGATTCTTGTCTTAAGTAAAACTTAGAAGCACTTGATCCTTTAGCATCATTAAGACATCAAAACATCTTGCGTCTACATAGGAGTCATTTGGCTTAATCCATCAACTGAAAGATCCTTCAACTATTTCTCGTCCTTGGAAAATTCTTTTTGCAAGAATCAACTGCATCTTTCATTCTTCCTCACTGCGAGGTTGTGAATACAAGACAACAATTGGTACCTCTAAGCCCTACACTGGGGCAATGAAAGGCCCCATGCATAAACCTCAAACGAACCTAGGGGCAGATTAGAAGTTCTCACCCGATAGGTTCCCAGCTACAAGGTCATGACGAAAGACAACAATTGGTACCTCAAAGCCTTACACAGGGGCAATGAAAGGTACCATGCAAAAACCTCAAGCAAGCCTAGGGGCATATTAGAAGTTCTCACCCGATAGGTTCCCAGCTACAAGGTCATGACGAAAGATAACAATTAGTACCTCAAAGCCTTACACTGGGGCAATGAGTGGCATCGTGCATGAGCCTCAAGTGAACATAGGGGCAGATCAAAAGTTCTCACCCGTCGATGTTTTTTAAACAAGAAAAAAAGGGGGGAGACAAACCCTGGAATTTCAATAGATTGATTAAACGTCAAACGGCTCCATTGCCGTCACTCCAAAATGGTCAAGTGACTAAATCAACCAGAATATACACTCTGATGGAGTTCCCGGAGAGATTTGCAAAAGATAGGATAAGGTTGCATGAATTATCACCTTTTTCAAAAGGACAGTCAATCTGTGTTTTCCAAAAAGATTAAATCAAAATCAAAATCACAAAATAGGGAAAGAATGTCATGCACATTGTGCAACTTTCCATTGCATTGCATTGTTTCATATGGGATCAGCGTTACCAAATTTCACAACAAAGGTTGCATGCATCTGCATCCCTAAATATCATGTTAATTGCATAGATTTCCTACATCTCGTGTCCAATCTTGTTGGATGACCGGCCCTCTCGATGGGCCGACCTCTTGTTTTCTCATAAAGGTGGACCCTTGGGTACTAGTACCTATCTTCTTCAGAGGGCTACATGTCCTCGCCACCAGAGGACTACACGTCCTCGCCTTCAGAGGGCCGTACGCCCTCGCCTTCAGAGGACTACACGTCTTCAACTTTAGAGGACTACAAGTCCTCGTCGTCAAAAGGTCATATACCTTCACCTTTGTAGGGCTACACGCCCTCACCTTCAGAGGAATACACGTCCTCGCCTTTAGAGGACTACACATCCTCGCCATCAGGGACTACATGTCCCCCATTTTCAAAGGGCGACACGCCCTCACCTTTAGAGGACTGCACGTCCTCGCCATCATAGGACTACACTCCCTCGCCTTCAAAAGGCGGCACGTCCTGAACTTCAGAGGGCTGCACACCCTCGCCTTTAGAGGGCCACGCGTCCTCATTTTCAGTGTGCTCCATACCCACACCTTAGAAGAATATAAGGTCCTTTGCCCTTAGATGCTTCACCGAGACTTGCGCTCCCGGTTAAGGGGCCAGTAGTTTCCTTTTATCAGTTCCCGGGTCACCCCCTGATATTGGAGGGTGACCAACTGTGCGAGCACATCCAGAGAGGGAGGCTATCACGCGTCTACTATGCATACCGGGGCAAGATTTCACCCGTGTCGTTGCAAAAAGACGAGTTTGGATCATGCGCACCAACATGACAACTTTTACATGGATATGGATGACGTTGCTATTTAGTAACATTCAGCCCGGCGACCACAATGCCAATCTCCCCCTGCAGATGTACCGGTTGGTCTGTGCCGTCATGACATAGGTAAGTATGCACATGGTTCAATTGATTTCTGATGTCATCTTTTGTTTGCAGGGATCGCGCCCACAAGACGCCCAGTGGGCCCGAAGAAGTCCAACAGGGCCCTTGGGTTTCCAGCTCTGGTTACGGGCCTCTGTCAGTCCTACAGGGTGCTCGTTCCCCCAGCGAGGTCATGCCATCGTGACATAGGTAAGTATACGTATGGTTTAACTGATTTCTCATACCATCTATTGTTTGCAGGAATCGCACCCACAAAGACACCCAGTGGACCCGGAGAAGTTCAATAGGGCCCTGGGGTTTCCAGCTCAGGTTACGGGCCTCTGTAGTCCTACAGGGTGCTCGTTCCCCCCGGCAAGGTCACATCATCATAGGTAAGTATGCACATTACTCAACTGATTTCTGATTTCATCTATTGTTTGCAGGGATCGCGCCTGCAGGACACCCAGTGGACCCGAAGAAGTCCAACAGGGTCTTGGAGTTGTCAAGCTCTAATTACGGGTCTCTGTCAGTTCTACGGAGTACCTGTCACCTCCAGCAAGGGCATCAGACCCCCTACTAATCAAGCCATCAAGAAGTACTGCGTCCCCAGGCAGGCGTAGGGCGAAATACCACAACAGCCTGGGGATGGCTGGCAGCGGGCAACAGACGCACCGCCATCACCTCTAGAGTTCACCTCAGCTCATCCACAAAAAGGTTAGAGCATTGCTTACGACCCATGGCCAAGCAATAGGCGACCAAGTCCAGAGCCAAAGGTAAGCAAAGTTCTAGGTCCGTGACCGACAAGCCATCAAGCGTCCAGCTCAAGACGTTAAAGAAGCGCTACTAGGAGGCAACCTAGTACCTTTTAAATCTCTGCTTGTTATTTGATCACTTTTGTTTCTCAAGTCATAGTAGGACACACCTAGTTGCTCATGATCCTAGGAATTTAAACAAAACAAGCACAAGCTCGGAAGGTAGTCATACCTCACAAAATATATATATGAATGATTAGGTAGTGGAAATACCTAAGATATGCATGTATGTAAACAAAAATACTTCACAAAATATATATGTGTATGTTTGGATATGCATGTATATAGCAAAAATATCTCACAAAACATATATATGTATGTTTAGGTAGCAAGATACCTTGGACACGCATGTATATAGCAAAATACTTCACAAAAATATACGTATGTTTAGGTAGCAAAATACCTCATGGAAAAAAAAGAGCAAAAAGAGAGCGAGCAAGAAAAGAATAAGAAGAAAAAATGATAATAATAAAGGTTGTCTAGCTAAAAAGTGACATGCTTGTGAAAAGAGATAACTTCCAGCTTTTCTTTGAAAAATTCACTGATCATAACCAGTTTTTGAAAAAATGTGTATACACCTGAAGGGTGAGTGCTGTGAAAAATTTCCCGAACGCCCAAAATGGACTCGGATGAATTAAAAAAAACATATTTTGGAAACACTAGGTTGACTTAAGTAGGGAAAATGAATCCTGAGCCCTAGTGTCACATGACCACAAAAACTTGATGCTTTAGTGTCCACATGGGTGCATGCATGACCAGTTTTGCATAAAATTTCCTAATCATCATTTGTTGCATGTGTATCATGGGAATAATGTGGGGACATCCCCTTTATCCCCGGACCGTTGGCCAAATCCTGACATGTATCATGACCAGCCGTTCTACAAGCATTGAGCCAAAATCCTAACTCACCATAATCCCTACCCTCGGATGAAAACACAAAGAGAAGGAAAATTCCCAATCCAAGAAAGGGAGAAGACACAAAAAAAAGAAGAGAGAATTCCCAATCCAAGAAAGGGAGGAGACACAAAAAAAAAAAAAAAATTCCCAATAAAAGAGTGCGAGAAAGCAAAAAAGAAAGAAAAATTCTCGATCAAGGATCAAAAGAAAAAGAAATATGCAGAAAGGTCTTCGGACCAGATAATATCTGAACAATACAGAATTGTCACCAAGTAAACAAAAAAGAAAGGAAACCACGACCCAAAGTGGCCCTCTCCCTTTGATTGCCAACCAAAATCCTGTGCGCTAGCGACTTTCTCGCCACGCACTAAACAAAAACAGAAAAGGAAAAGGGAAAAACACTCAAAGCCAAATTCCCCATCTAAAAACCATTCCCAAAATAAGTCCTATTGATCCATGATCACGCATGTAATCTTTGATTTGATAGGAAATGATTTGCAAAATCAAGTCGTGACATATCTATGGTTCGGAATTAGGATAAAACACTTACCTGTGTGAGATTGATACACTTTGAGTGATTTTCTCCTATCTTTGTTGGACCCAGTGTTTCCTCTAAATGGTCGTTTAGAAACGAAATGCTAACATCCAAAATCTCATTTACGGTTATGAGAAAATTTCATCAGCATACTCTCCTTCCCCGATAGACACATTGTTTTTCATCCAAAAGCATATGTTGCTCTGATCAGTTGGAAGTTTTGTCTCTTTACTAAAGCATGTTCGCATTTTGGTGAAGAAAACACCGAGACTATTTTTAGTCTCAAAGTTAGCAAGAACTACGTAGGTCTGAGTTCCTCATCACAAATTGAGGATACGTAGGAGCAAAAGCCCTGCTTTTGTCGACCACCCCACTTTTTGTTACCGTGACCCAAGAGTCCGGGGGCATGCGGAGCCACATGACCGTGGGATCCCCAAATTCGTATGTTCCATCATTTATCATTTGTATGTTATCTTTTGTTTGACTAAGGGACTGACGTTTGTTTCATGTTTTGACTTTTGTTTTGTACATACATATCATTTGAGTTGCTCCATCGGTACTTGTTTCGTTGTTGTCAATAGTGTTTGTTGAAGTTCCGGAACCGTGTAGAGTTTTTCATTTAGGAACGTCGTCCTAAAAAATAAAATAAAATGAACCAAAAATCCTAAAGAAAGAAGCGTTGTGAATAAAAGTCAAATCGTAAAGAAAAGAAAAAAAGGTTTTTTTTATCTATACATGTATGTAGAAGGAAAATGTGTATAGAAGGATTCCTGTGTGTAAATGATGCGTGGAAAGGAATTCTTGTGCGTGTGAGCAACGAGTGTACTTTTGTGTATAAGTGTGTGTTGTGAGAAATAAAAAAATCTTTGAATGTAAATAGGGATTGTATATAGACCGTGTGACGTGAAAAGGAAGAATTCTAATGTGTGTACAAAAACAGTTTGTCATATAGATGTACAAAGAAAAGTTTTCCTCATAAAGGACCACGGGTGTATAGTGTTAATGAACATATAAAACAAAAAGAAAAAGAAAGAAAGACCGCGAAGGTCGACATGTCATAGTTGAGAAGTATAAATCATTCGTAAAGAGCAAACGCATCTTCTGGAAACAAGGGACTGATGCCAAGAGTTTATTTTCCGGAATGAATCGAGATAAAGATGGATGAATGCATTGAGCTGATGAAAGAACATAATTTGGAAACGTTGGGTTTGTCTGTGTAAATTCCCAACCGTAGAATCACAATGCCATAAACAGGATGCTTGAGTGCCCACTTGGCTGTAGCCATGACTGATTTTGCACGTTGTTTTCAAATCATCATTGTCACGCGTGCCTTATGGAATAATACGGAAGTTCGGGCCGAGAGCGACACCTTGACCCCCAAATTTGTCTCGCCCCAGATATCAAGATTGGGGTTCCCACGATAAAAGATCCCATTGAGACACAACCTTAGACCTCGTTGAACCTTGGCCTATAAAAAAAAAAAAGAATCCTCCTCTTTTTCCCCAAAGCAAAGGACAGCAGAATCTCCTCAAGGGAGAGCAAATAGAATGCTAAACCCAATTTCCCAAAGAAAGGGATGGGGAAGGAAAAGTGAAAAGAAAGAAAAGGAAGAAATGGAAAGAAAGAAAAGAGGAAAAAAGAGATGAAAATAAAGAAAAGAACAAAAGAAAGAAAAGGAAGGATTCCCGATCAAAGATCGAAAGGAAGTGAAAAGGGAAAAGAAGCAATTCTCGATCAATGAAAGGAAGAGGATAGAAAGTCTCCAAAGCCAGATCGCCACTCAGAATCATTCTTGATTGGCAATATCCCACCCCACATGAACAAAGAGGAAAAGACCGAAACACCCAGGTTCCTCTCCAAAAAAAATGCTGACCTCGAGAAAATCCTATTGGTCCATGATCGTACGTTTGATCTATGATTCGATAGGAAGTCGCGTGCAAAATAGAGTCATGGTGCAGTTGTGGGTTTGGGAATAGGATAAGACACTTGCCTTGTGAGTTTTATACACCATGAGTGATTTATTTTCAGCTTAGCCCCATGTTTCCCCTGCGTGTTCATTTGAAAGCTAGAAGTTGACGTCCTACCCTTCATTCTCGGTTGCAAGGAAGATTACCCTTGGCACAAGTATATTGTTTCTCTAAGATGTGGTGCTCTCGCGAATGATTTATTTTTCTTTGCAAAAAGCATGTTATCCTGTTAGGTGAAAAAAAAACCCGATGGACCGTTCGGTCCCGCCAACATCTTTTTCTGGAGCCCATGAATTGCGTTTTCGTTCATGTGTCCTCCATTTTCGTGTTTGGAGCTGTATTCCATGATTGCCTAAGAGAGGACCCTCAAGGCAATCCTCCATTCTCGTCCTTTTCCGGAGCCACGTGGATGAATTGCGTTGTCATTCATGTGTCCTCCATTTTCGAGTCTGGAGCTGTGTTCCATGATTGCCTAAGAGAGGACCCTCAAGGCAATCCTCCATTCTCGTCCTTTTCCGGAGCCACATGAATGTTATTGCTTAGGGTTGTTCATGTGTCCTCCACTTTCGAGTCTGGAGCTGTGTTCCATGATTGCCTAAGAGAGGACCCTCAAGGCAATCCTCCATTCTCATCCTTTTCCGGAGCCGCGTGAGTGAATTGCGTTGTCATTCACGTGTCCTCCATTTACGAGTCTGGAGCTGTGTTCCATGATTGCCTAAGAGAGGAACCTCAAGGCAATCCTCCATTCTCGTCCTTTTCCGAAGCCACATGAATGTTATTGCTTAGGGCTGTTCATGTGTTCTCCACTTTTGAGTCTGGAGCTGTGTTCCATGATTGTCTAAGAGAGGACCCTCAAGGCAATCCTCCATTCTCATCCTTTTCCGGAGCCGCGTGAGTGAATTGCGTTGTCATTCACGTGTCCTCCATTTTCGAGTCTGGAGTTGTATTCCATGATTGCCTAAGAGAGGAACCTCAAGGCAATCCTCCATTCTCGTCCTTTTCCGGAGCCACATGAATGTTATTGCTTAGGGCTGTTCATGTGTTCTCCACTTTTGAGTCTGGAGCTGTGTTCCATGATTGCCTAAGAGAGGAACCTCAAGGCAATCCTCCATTCTCGTCCTTTTCCGGAGCCACATGAATGTTATTGCTTAGGGCTGTTCATGTGTTCTCCACTTTTGAGTCTGGAGTTGTGTTCCATGATTGTCTAAGAGACGACCCTCGAGGCAATCCTCCATTCTCATCCTTTTCCGGAGCCGTGTGAGTGAATTGCGTTGTCATTCACGTGTCCTCCATTTTTGAGTCTGGAGCTGTATTCCATGATTTCCTAAGAGAGGAACCTCAAGGCAATCCTCCATTCCCGTCCTTTTCCGGAGCCACATGAATGTTATTGCTTAGGGCTGTTCATGTGTTCTCCATTTTCGAGTATTGGAGTTGTATTCCATGATTGCCTAAGAGAGGAACCTCAAGGAAATCCTCCATTCTCGTCCTTTTTCGGAGCCACATGAATGTTATTGCTTAGGGCTGTTCATGTGTCCTCCACTTTTGAGTTTGGAGCTGTGTTCCATGATTGCCTAAGAGAGGACCCTCAAGGCAATCCTCCATTCTCATCCTTTTCTGGAGCCACATGAATGTTCTTGTTTAGGGTTGTTCATGTGTCCTCCACTTTCGAGTTTGGAGCTCAGTTTCATGATTGCCTAAGTGCGGACCCTCAAGGCAATCCTCCATACTCCACCTTTGCTCGGAGCACCATGAATGTCATTGCCTAGCGCTGTTCATGTGTTCTCCCTTATCAAGTGCGAAGCTTCTGGTGACTGGGAAGCACGTTATTCTGTTGTTTTCCAGATCGGTTCCTTCGCCAAGTATGTGTATATGTGTATATTTGTATTATATTCGTTGTTCTGGTTGTTGTTTGTATTTTGTTTTAGGCAGAAGAAAAAAAGAAGAAGTAGAGATGAGAGTCGTCATCGCGAAAAGGGCAGGACGGACGAAATCAGTGTCCTATCTTTGCTTTCCTCTTATCTCCGATGAGAGGTAAGTAAAGAGGGGCAACTGTCATACCCTAATTTCGTCCGGGGATTATTACTTGATGACATGCAATAAATGAAGTCCCGAGACGTCTCAGAAATCGAAAGGAAGCAGGCTTGCGCGTTCCGTGAAATTCCGTAATGTGGCGGAAGTCGAAAAGAGGTGTTTTTGCGCAATCCGTAAGTTTCCGTGACTTCTTCGGAAGGTAAAAAAGGAGTAAATACATAATCCGTAAGTATTCGTAACCTTGCGGAAGGAAAATAAGTATCATTACGAAATTCGTAAAGTTTCGTAACGTTACAGAAAAAGAATTACAAAAAAATAGAAAGGGGGTGCATTTAGTAAAAAAGTGGGTGTAAATAGCAATCAGGCCCACTTGGGCCTTCCAGAAGCTTCCTCCAGAAGGCTGTTGCTTCTGGAGGAAGCAACCTGGCTCGCCTGGGCGAGCTGGGCGGCAAGCATCTCCCCTATTTTGCTATAAATAGGAGAGGAAGTGAGAAGGAAAAGGGTTCAGCCCCTTAGGCACTTCTCTCTCTTTCGAATTTGCTTGGAAAAATTGTTTCCGTGAAGAAAATCTAAGCCGAGGCGCTTCCGAAACGTTTCCGTAACGTTTCCGTGAAGAATTTCGCAAAAGGTTTCAACCGTTCTTCGACGTTCTTCATTCGTTCTTCATTGTTCTTCGATCTTCAACGGGTAAGTACCTCGAACCAAGCTTTTCAATTCATTATATGTACCTGTGGTGGTCCACATTGTGTTTCGTGTATTTTTATTCTCGTTTCATTTACTTTTTATACCCCATTTTGACGTGCTTAAGCCATTTTATTTAAGTCATTTCTCGCTTAACCTAAAAATAAAATAAATTTCCACCGATCGTTTGAATTGTATCATTCGTTGATTTCGGTTAAAATGAATTTCGACCGTTCGGTCGTGCCGTAACCACGTTGGAAATTAAAAAAGAGGTAAAATAATGATATAATAATAAAAAAATACCTTTTAGTAAAGTAAAAAATCAATCGGACATTTTCTCTTTGGGATTTCTCATTCTTAATTGAATTGACTAAATAACGAAAGTGAAACTAAGGCTAAAATCAACTCGCCTAGTCAAGCTCGTCCACAAAAATAGGTTTTTTTGAAAGTTCATCATTTTAGTTTCTGACTAAGTAAAAAGGATCATTCTTAAGGTCCAACGCCTTAAAATGATCACCCCTCAAGTAAAGAGAATCACTTGATCCATGCATAAGGAAGAACTACGTAGGTCTGATTTCCTCTCCAAAGGAGGGTACGTAGGAGCAAAAACCCCGCTTTTGTCGACCTCAAAAAATAAAAAGAAATAAAAGTTAAGATAACACAATTCCACAATTCTAGAAATAAGGTTGTTGTCTTTCGAGACAAACGTAAGAGGTGCTAATACCTTCCTCAAGCATAAATACAACTCCCGAACTTAGAATTTTCATTTTGACCGGTTTCCTTCGGTTTTCCCGACGTTTTCCACAAATAAACGTTGGTGGCGACTCCGCGCACCTTTCCTCCTTTGGAAAGCGCACCCGTGAGCCTCGCCCTCGCTCGCCCGCGAAGGGCACGTTGCGACAGCCTTGCTTTTATAGACTCTTCATGTCTGGTCAAGAAGGCCATTCAGAAGAGTTATAACTTTTAGAAAAACTTAAAACCCATTTGAAAAAGTCAAAACCTTTTTTAAGAGTTACATCTTTAGATTTTTCAGAAACAGTCACTGGTAATCGATTACCAAATAACTGTAATCGATTACACAAAGCTTTTGAGTGAAAGGATGTGACTCTTCACATTTAAATTTGAATTTCAACGTTCAAGGGTACTGGTAATCGATTACCAAAACATTGTAATCGATTACAGCCTTTTGAAAATATTCGGAACGTTGTAAATTCAGTTTGAAAACTTTTTCAAACTCTTTTAGCTACTGGTAATCGATTACAACAATATGGTAATCGATTACCAGAGAGTAAAAGCTCTTTGGTAAAGGTTTTGTCAAAAACTCATGTGCTATTCAAAGTTTTGAAAAAAAAAACTTTTTTAATACTTATCTTGATTGAGTCTTTTCTTCATTCTCGAATCTTGAGTCTTGAATCTTGATCTTGATTCTTGAGATCTTGAGTCTTGATTCTTGAATCTTGATCTTGATTCTTGAGATCTTGAATCTTGAATCTTGATACTTGTTTGTAGGCTTTCTTCTTGAGTCTTGAATTCTTCTTGATTCTTGAACTCTTGACTTGTTCTTGATTCTCTTGAGATGTTCTTTGATTAACTTGAGCTTTTTGTTCATCATCTTTTGTTGTCATCATTGTTATCATCAAAACACCTTTGAATCATTGTTGATTCATCATGAAGCTTTGCTTCCACAGATGGTTGTCATCATCAAAAAGGGAGAGAATGTGAATCATGCAGGTTTTGATGATGTCAAAAAGAATTTGTTTGATAATGATTGTCATCGTCAAAAAGGGGGAGAATGTGAATCATGTAGGTTTTGATGATGTCAAAACGAATTTACTTGATAATGATTGTCATCATAATAAAGGAGGAGAATGTAAATGTATGAATATATGATTTTGATGATGCCAAAGAATAATCAAATAAGGTTGTGTTCAAGATTACTTCAACAAACATTCAAAGGTTAAGCATTGCTTCAAGATTAATACAAGGTTGCTTCAACAAACAAGCATTGCTTCAAGATTAATTCAAGATCAAGTTTTGCCTGAAAACAAAGTGTTTCCAAGACATCCAAGGCTCTGGTAATCGATTACTAGACAGTGTAATCGATTACCAGAAGACAATTTTGAAAAATCAGCTTTTAGAAGGGTTTTGAAATTTGAATTTAAAAGCTGTAATCGATTACCATTGATGTGTAATCAATTACCAGCAACAGAACTCTTGAATTTCAATTTGAAAAGTCACGACCCTTCAAAATATAACTGTGTAATTGATTACCAGAAATCTGTAATCGATTACCAATGAAGATTTTTAGAGAAAGCTTTTTGAAAAGACACATCTCTTCAAACCATTTTGAAAAGGCACGAAGAGCCTATATATATGTGTGTCTGACTTCAAAAAAGAAAAAGAGAGAGATATTCTAAGAGAACTTCATTGCCAAATACTCTTTCAACAACTCTTGGCAAACACTTGCAAATCTATTGAGAGTTCATCCAGGAACTTCAATTTGTATCATTCGCTCTAAAGGAGAGAAATCTTTATGTTCACCTCAGAAAGTCAGTTGTAATCAAGAGACTGGTGATCTCTTGAGTTGTGACTTTCCTGAACACAAGGGAAAAGGATTCCTCGGGTGTTCAGAAGTTGTAAAAAGGATTTTTTCAAAGTTAGTAAAAATCTCAAGTGGGTTGCTTGAGGACTGGACGTAGACACGAGAAGTAGCCGAACCAGTATAAATCGAGTTTACATTTCTCTCTTCCCTTGTCTCATTTATGTTATTGCAACCAATTTTGTCTTGCATGTTTAAAGAACATTATTAAATTGATTAATGCTTCTTCTTCTGTATTTTGAGTCTATCATTTAGAAGGAGGTTAAAAGTTTGTTGGTGAAAATTTTTTAAACTTAATTCACCCCCCTCTTAAGTTATTGAGACCACTTGTCCAACACCATGTTTGTATTGAACACTACTTTGAAAGGATTTGACGATACTCCACAAAGTAAATCCAAGGCTGCTGCTAGGTGGATTATTATTAAAGTAAGTTATTTAAACACTATTTATAGTTATATTTTAATATTGTGTAGACTAATTTGTACTTAACATTGAATATTTAAATTTCATAATGTATTTAGTGTAATAGACAAAAAGGAAACACTAAATGTGGGTATTACGTGATGCACTGGATGTCAACTATAATCTTTGGAAGCTTCAAGAATAATTGGAAAACAGTAATTGTTTAATTCAAACATATTTCATTTTATTATAATTGGTATTATATATTATTGACTTATATTTTATTATATAATGCAGTATTTTAATGATGCTAGATTATTCGAATCAGAGAGATTGAAGGCGCTTCGCATCCAGTGGGCAACCTATTATTTGAAAGTTAAAAATGAAACAATTGGTGTTTAAGCAATTTTGGAATTGTAGTTTAGTTAATTTACATTCTTTACAATTCATGTTATATGCGCATTAAATATTCTTTTAATTCATAGTAAATAATCAATTTTTTTAAGGAATTTTGGCTAAAAACTATTTGAAAACAAAATGAAAATTATCTATTGTGGCTCTACTTTTAAATTTACAGGTTAATTTAGGGTTATTAAAAAACAGACAACAAATTAAAAAAATCCAAAAAATAACATCGATTTTCAGTAAAACCAATGTTGTATGTATATGTTAAGATTACAACTGAACAACATCAAATGTAAAAATCAATGTTGTTGTTGAACATACAACATCGATTATCAGAAAACAACATCAATTTTTACTAAAAACCGATGTTGTTTGCTGACTACCAACATCGGTTGTTGGAAAAACTAATGTTAATATATACATACAACATCGATTTTTAGTAAAAACTGATGTTGTATGTATAAGTCATCGGTTTTGGTAAAAACCGGTGTTAATATCAAGATATATGACTTTTTTATAATTCTTACTGCATAACATCGATTATTTAAAAATCTGATGTTGTCATTTTTATGTTAACATCGATTTTCCAAAATCGATGTTAACGATATTACTTTCAACGTCGATGTTAATCGATGTTAAAAGTTCTTAATAATCGATGTTAAAACCCAATTTTCTAATGAAAGGTAATTTTGAGCAATTTTAAGGCTTTCAAAACATAATAAAAGGTCCACTGTTCAAGGGATGACTTAGCACAAAACAACACAATACGTTTTGGGGGAGTTTTTTTTTTTGTTTGTTTATAGGCACATGAAAGTTGGAAATAATAATAATAATAATAATAGTAATAATAATAATGAAAAAATTTGTAGAAGATTGTTAAAGAGAATTAGATGGTGAATTAATTTAACGACATTATTTAATTAAGTAAATTGTTTTATTTTGTTAGTGTAATGCTAATAATCACTATATACAAAAAACAAATCTCAAAATCACTAAACATATTTTTAACACACAAGGAATGAATTTCAAAAATATAAATATTAAGTTTTGGTATAGTATGAACGGTTAATTCAAACTCAAAAATCAAATATTAAGATTATACAAAATCATATATCATATCATGATTATTATCTTATATATCACTATTTACTTGAGCTTTTTATTGTTTATTTATTATTTTATTGATTATTAATTTTATGAAAAATTAAATTAATTTAAAAATGAAAGAATTGAATTATTAAATCAATGATTAAATCTACATTTATTATTTATTAATTTTATTTTTTAATTAATTAATTAAAATTCAGTTAATTGCATTTAATTAGAGAATGATCAAAAAGATGCCATGTGACAGCTTGCAATTATATAAAACATTCTTTTATATAATACTAGTTTAGTATCTCGTATCTTGCACAAATATTAAATTCATATTTTATAATTTATAGGATTATATTTTAAATATATTATTAATTATTTAGTTTAAATTTTAATAAATGAATGTTAGTAGATATTTCAATAAATTTAAATATATTTTTCTATACACACATGCTCCAAAAAATTCTTATCATTGAGAGTATTGTCCTAAATAGAATCTTTTTACTTTGATATCTTGCATATGCACGGCTAAGGCAGTCAAATAAATATTTAAATATATTTGTAGATAGATACAATCAAACACTATTAATGCAATCAAATATTCAATATATCAACCAATTTTTAATAAAATATAATTAGCATGAAATTTAATATATAATGGTATATTTATATTTGGTATTAATCTTTTAACAAAATATTTGAAAAGTCTATAAATGATGAATTCTAATGATATCATATAAATAGGTAATAGTATATTTCTTGTCACAAAGTCAAATTATAAAACATAAATAAAAAGAAAAATTACATTAGAGGAAGAAGATAAAAAAATAAATTAAAGCTATAAAAAAATTAACGATATACATTATAAAAATATTGATCACATGAATGAATTTTATATGTACATTGTGTTGTTTCCCTAGCAATAAAATTCATTTTTAATAAATAATAAATATATTTTAGAGAAAAACACACTACAAGAAAAATGACATATGCCTACGGAGGCTTTTGCCTACATACATAAATTAGTGTAGGTAAAAGTCAAAAAATACATATACCTACAGTTGTTTGTCATAGGTAAAATTCAAAAATATGTACTTATTATTATTTGGTGTAGGTAAAAGTCAAAATAACTTCTACTTACAAATGCTTAGTGTTGGTAAAATTTCAAAAAATTTATACCTACAATTACTTGGTGTTGGTAAAATCCTATAAAACTTGTACCTACAGTCCATTGGTGTCACTACAAGAAAAATAATCTATGCTTACAAACGCTCTTTTCCTATAGACATGAATTAGTATAGGTAAATCTCAAAAATACTTTTACCTACAACTGACTAATGTAGGTAAAACTCAACCATTTGTACCAATTATTATTTGATGTAGACAAAAGCACGGTATAGGCAAAAAAAAAAATCGCGAAAGACATTTAAATGATGTGGCAATATTAGTATTTGTTTGATTTAAAAAAATAGAAAGAGAGAAGCTTTTTAAAAAATGAAGATAAAAATAAAATAGTGAGAAAATATATAGATTTCTAAATTATTTAATACGAAATATTCAAAATATAAAATAAAAGTTTCTTGCCCGTACAACAATTCTATTTATAATAATTCTATTTAATTCAAATAAGATTACATTTAATAAAAGATACACACCATTTAAACAAAAACAAAAATTTAAAAGAAAATTATCTTATACCTACAAACACCTTTACTTACACACATAAATTAGTGTAGGTAAAATTTAAAAATACTTTATTACCTACCATTATTCAATGTAGTTAAATTTAAAGACTTATACTTACAGTTTTTAGTATAAGTAAATCTTGGTAAAAAAAAAATTACCTACAACTATGTAGTGTAGGTAAAACCTTATAAAAAAAACTTATACCTATAAAATATTGTGGGGGATTGTGGAGGCTTGAAAATTATCCCAAAAAAATTATCCTGAAATAATGAATCTAATCTAATGCTAATTAAAAGTTGTGCACCATGGTCTATGCTGACATCTGTTTTAAAGTAAATTAACAATATTATAATTTTAAAATATTTTAGTGAAATTTATATTTATATATTTGACTAAGGATTAATGTTCAGGCTAAAAAAAGGATTAATTTTCAAGATCTATTTTTTAATTAAACAAATTAAGAAAAACTAGGGGACAAATGCCACCACTCATAGGCTTGAAGGCGCAAGTCCAAACTTCAAGGCACCTTCACTCTCTTCAACCCGAACCGCTTCCAAACCTCCGAAATCCACTCTCAAATTCCTCTGTAGCTACGGCGGCAAAATTCTCCTTCGTTACCCCGATGGCAAGCTCCGTTACCTCGGCGGCCATACCTGCGTCCTCGCCGTCGATCGCTCCATTCCATTCTCCGGTCAGTTCTCTCTCTCGCACACTCACTCGCTCACTAACTGAATTTTCAATTTCTCGTAGTTTAACCGACGATCTCGTTTGTGTTTTGTGTTTTTCGTTTTATAATCATAAACCCTAATCGCGTGTGTGTCGTTCACTACAGAGCTATTGCTGAAGCTAGAGGAGCTCTGCGGTGCCTCTGTGAGGCACCTCCGCTGCCAATTACCTTCTGAAGACCTCGATGCTCTTGTCTCCATCACCTCCGACGAGGATCTCACAAAACCTCATCGAGGAATACGATCGCGTTTCATTGCCGAAATTGTATAAAGTTGTATATTGATTATAGTTCGTGATTATTGACTTATTGCAGATACATTTCAAGTATCTGATTTGTCGTACTTGTTTATGGTTTAATGGCTTGATGTATTCTTAATTTGGTTTCATGTGTTAGCAGACCACAGACATGATGCAGCCAGGGCTGAGAATGCTTTGACTCTTCTTTATGGCAATGAGCCAATTGGCATGCAAAGAGACTGGAATGAAGAGCTGCAGTCTTGTAGAGAATTTCCTCGTACATCTCCTCAGAAGAGGTGCCTTTATTTTCTCTCATTCGTATAAATGGATTTGGAACTAGGCATGTTCTTTAGTTTGGTTGGTCAGCAATAACTTATTATTATTGATTATCTTTGTTTCTTGTGTGATTTATTTATTGCTGTAGGATTTTGCGGGATAGGGCACTTTATAAAGTGACATCAGACTTTGTTGATGCAGCTATTAATGGTGCTATTGGAGTGATCAGTGGTTGCATTCCTCCGATAAACCCGACTGACCCTGAATGCTTTCACATGTTAGTGTCTTTTAAACTTGAAACTTTTTTCTTGAAATTCTAAATAGTTATTCCTGCATTTTACTAGTATATTATTTTAAAATGTTGAAAAGTAATGTCTAGAGGAAGTTGCATGTCTAGAGGAACTGAATACAATCATTCATTGGCCCAGAAATATTACTAGTGAAAAGCATGTTCATATACTTTGTTGGTATCTTTGATATTGCCTCTTTACCCACGAGTTTTCCTTTGTACTTGGAATGCCTTTTCGCTCATTGTTGTAATTTATGTGATAGGTATGTGCACAACAATATATTCTTTAGTTTTGCTATTGATGCTGACCTTGAGAAGCTGTCAAAGAAACTTGTGGATGCTAATTCAAAATCTTGGAGCTCCAACTCTTTGCAAAGTTCTTCTGATAAAGATTCCATTCCAGTTCATGGAGAAAGTCAGGTTCCTAATGGGGGTAAAGATGATGGTTCAAGTTCTGAAGATCTTAATAGCACAGAAATTAGCGAACTTTAAAATGTTTCATTTTAACGTAAAATATTATTATATGGTGAGAAAAAAGAATTAGGACATTCTGAAATGTGTTAAGTTGGTTTTAAAACATGGCAAGTCTTTTAAATTTCTTATTTCTATTAGCTTATAGGATGAACATATGTTGTATATTATTTTTCTTCAGTTATTTTCTTTATTATTATATGAACTGATTTTATATTCATTTCAGTACATAAATATATTTTCAATATCTTTTATAAGTGCTCCTTTTATAAGTGCTCCTTTTTATATTCACAAGTTGTTAGAGAACTAATGTATTCTTTTACTTCAATTTGATTATAATATTTTTTTATTAATTACTATTTTTCTCTGTTTTTTAACTCTAGAGTACGTACGGATTTTATGCATTAATTCTTCAGTGTAAACTTATTAAAAGACTTTCAATGAAAAATAAGTAGCCATATATATTAAGATTGTGTGATTTCTATGATATTAATTAATTAGGTAAAAGGAAAATGGGTGTAGATATTTTCAACTCTTAAAAAGCTTCACGAATCTCACAGCTATTGGTGCAGCAGTTTTCGCATATTGAGGTAGAGAACCACTTCAAGAAGGTTCATTTGCTACTCCAAATGCATTTGTACCTGCTTGGAAAAATTCTGGAGACCCAAGAAGGAAGGTTATTAACGGACATTGCTTCTTCTTTTGATATGTAGGATTCTGAGAGTGCCTGAATTTGGGATTCTGAGCTTAAATTGATGGAAATATATATCGAGAGAGATACATTGTTTATATATCAGTCATCAGTGGCCAATTTGGCAACTGACTAGCTAACTTGAGCAAACAAACAAAAGTAACTAATAACTTTATTTCTCTAACTGCTAGCTCAATTCTTAATACAACATCAATAATATATTTACATGTATACGAAAAATAATGGAAGAAATAAGAATAATAGAATTTAGTTTAAATTGTTCTGCTATTGTTAACTCTTGTCATATCAAATGTTCTGCCTTTTTTTTGTGTGTTTAAATTGTTTGTAATTTTGCATAAACCAACATGACAACATGGTGGTCCAAATGGAATATTTTGAGTTGTTGACTGAAAGTCCATACATAAAGGTTAAGATTTGCCTATAAAATAGCATTTGGCTTGCAGAATTGCAGATAAAATAGAATTGCTCAAAGTATTCCATTGGTGGAACAAAATTGTACTTATTTTCTAACCTCATTTTCAATTCTTTTGTATTTTTAAAAATGAACTAACATAGCAGAACTTGTGTTCTTTTTCATTCTAGCCTGTTTACCAAACATTATGTAAGTTTCTTTTGGTAAGGAGGATAGAAACTTAGTCTATTTGAAATTAAACTCAGACACACGATATATATAAATAACTATTTGAAATTAAAGGTACCATTGATTGGGCTATTTCACTATTTGTGTAGTATATATGCCTTTGGTTAAGTGAAGGCTCTGCCAAAACTCTCCTCAGCCATCTCCAGGATCTTATTTAACAGGAAGATGATGGACTTTTCTCATGTCTTTTATTTCCTTTTGGTGGTAAAATAATATGATAGTTGATAAATTAAGCTTTTACCTTTTATCCCATCTTACAACAATTTGTTTTATTCCATGACTCTGTCTTACCATTGAGTTTATATGCAGGTTCTTTGGCCAGAATGTGGTTGGCAGCCAGTGTCTCTGACAGATATGATTACCTCTTCTGCAGTTAAAAAAGTGTATAGAAAAGCAAATTTATGTATTCACCCAGATAAAGTTCAACAGAAAGGTGCTACTCTTGAACAGAAATACACAGCGGAGAAGGTTTTTGACATTCTTAAGGTACCTTATTAATAGTCATGTAGAAATAATATACTACTTTACATAAAAGTATAAACCCATTTTTATCCCTTTGGTTAATTGTCACGATTATATTTTACTTTTACCAGATATAAGTCTACTTAATTTTATTGAGCTACTGCTAGCTGGATTTGCTTTAATCACACCATTAAGCTGAACATATATATCTTCCCTTTTACTTCTCTATAGAATTCAAGTGCCGGATAATAGATATTTATTTTGGAAAATTCCCACGCCCAACAAGAAATGCTGAAAACATTAACATATCCATAATTTTTTAATACATCTCCAACCAAATTTGTTGACACTAATTATTTATAGAATTTAATTAGAATGTATAGAGTATAGACATCATCATTGTCATCCAATAAAAAATTATTGTTAACTTTGTAATAATTACTTTAAGTCATTTCAATGTGATCTTTAATTGCTTGACAGTGTAAATGGTTTTATACTATATGAAGGTTAAACTACTACACTTATATTTATTCTTCTGACCTTAAAAACAGGAAGCTTACACCAAGTTCAATGCGGAAGAGCTTTCTTAGATCCCACTGCTAATGTCTTTGCAAAATCAATAGATCTATTAGCACTTGCACGGTTTCGGCATCGGCCTGTTTGCTTGCCTAGCTGGTGCCTCATATATTTGTTTTTGTGTCGTTGAAGATAACTGCATAAATGTTTCGTGGCATCGTTTGGCAGCAGATTCTTTTTCCCTATAACGTTGAACGATCTACGGTGAGTTACTGAGTTATAACATATCTTTGTAAGTAATTATGTTGATTGATTCAGGTCAATGTACAAATTTTAAATGTTCATGATTCCCTAAGGTCGAACAAGGGTTTATCTTATTAGATATGTACAATTGCACGCATAATATATTTTGTGGGAATGAGTGGTAATTTTATAATATTGATCATTTCTGTTTAATTTGTTTTTCTCATAAGTGCTTACTTTTTCCTTGCATTGAAAGATATGCACTGGCAACTGATATATAATATATTCATTTCAATATTTAACCTTATCAGCTTATCTTGTACCAAGGGTGATATACTTTGTTCACTTGCTTGAAAAATACTATTGTCTGTCATTCCTGATCAGTGTTTCTAAGTTGATTTCTCTTTCAGATAATGATGAGCATCTTGAAAGGAAGATTCTAGATCCTGAGCACTTGAGCAAGGTGGAATCAATTTTCGGCAATCTTTCAGAAACCATTAAAATATATGGTCCTTGGTCTTCTGCATGGGTAGGAGAAGCTGGAGGGGCATACAACAGTGGTGGCAATCATGTTTCTAACAGATTTCTAAACAGCTTTTGGTGGGTAAAATTGGTTGTCCATTCCTTCCATCAGTTTTTGTTCTTTTTTAATTTCTAAAGGATGGGTTATGATGTTTTTTCTATTATATTTAGCAAAACATGTTGCTAAATATAAAATTGGTTCTTTTTTAAATTGGTTGTGATTTATTGTAAGTTTTGAAATTTAAATGGCTCAGGTACTTAGATCAACTTGGAATAGCATCCTGCTACAGCACTAAAGTCTATTGCAGGCAGACTTTAATTGGAGGGAACTATGGCCTTCTCAATACCACCACCTTTGCTCCCAATCCTGACTACTACAGGTAAGTACTAATTGAAAATTGCAACAAACAAAAAGAGAATACTTTTTTTTCCTTGAAGATTACTTGAAGATTTCTAGTGATTATTACATCATGTTTGAACATATCTAATCCTAGGTTCTGGCCTTGTTTCTAAACAGTGCAGTTTTGTGGCATCGGTTAATGGGAAAGAAGGTTCTTGCGGTCTCAAGTGATGTTCATATTAAAGACTTTTACCTATAGTTAGGAAATGTAAGTAGAAGTTAATGACTTTTACCTACAATTGAAGATGATAGATACATATTAAAGACTTTTTACCTACAGTTAGGAAATGTAAGTAGAAGTTAATGACTTTAACCTACACATTATACATAGTAGGTGAAACCTATAGTGACAGACAATTAGCCGTCACTATACCCCCCTCAAAGTTGACAGAGAAAACGTCCGTAGGACAAAGTCTATCATACATTTACCTACTGATTTTTTATTTATAATGACAGTTTTTATGCGTAGGTATATGTCATTTTTCTTGTAGTGACAAATGAACATGAAAGTAATGTTCAATTTAAAATCTAAAAATTAAGGTTACAGTTTTTGTACAGTATAATTCTATTTCTAACGTTCTATCTTTATCATTTATAAAACCTATCGTATCTCTATAATTTGTAAAAAAAATGTTAAAAATTAATTCAAAATGTTATTTATTGGAAAAAAAATAAAAAAATTAACTAATAATAATATCTATAAGCTTACTTTTAAAGAATAAAAATGAAAAAAGGTAAAAAAGAATATAAAAAAAAAGAATTACTTTCAGAAAAAGAAGGCCTATAATAATTATTTATTTTTTATTTTTCATATTTTACTCTTATTAATTTCAAGATTAGGTCATGTTATGCATTCCATTGTCCTTCTCATTTCACATTAGAAGGTTTATCTTTATCATGCACAACATAATCATTTATTTTAGGTAATATCTAATATTTGATAATCAATATTTTTTTACTATATAACCAAACTCACAATTCAAAATATTGAATAAGAAACATAGAAATCAAACTAATATATAAATAAAAATACCAAAAATAAACTAATAAAAAAATACCTATTACACAAAAAAGAATCAAATGCCTGATAAATAAATAAAAACAAATATATATTAGCATCACCTCCCCTCCCCAATTCATAAAAAAAATATTACAGATTTTTCTTCATAATATTCAATAAGAAACACAATCAAAACTTGAGTTAGAGATCAACTCTTCGATATATTAGCACAATTTCTTAAAACTAAAAATACACTTAAAATAAAATAGAAAAGTTATGTCGTGATTGTGAAACATATATATTAGCATAATTCATAAAGCTCACCTTGAAGTATAAAATAAAAACATGTGCAATGATGTGAAGTTGTTGGAGCAATAGTCACCTATTGCAACAAAGAGACGTAGAGGAAAATAAAACTTGTTCATAAATTAATTTTATAATTACATTGTTTTCTTTTTATATTGTTGAGAAAAGAATGAATAGTACGGTCATAATAGTAAATTATGATTAATATCAGAATTATTTAATTGTTTAAATTGTCATTTTTCCATTTTTTTAATATAAAATCTGTTGATTATGAATTAAAAATAATAGATTATTTATATTTTTAAATTATAAATTATAATAATATTTGAAGTAGTAGTATTAATTAATATATAAGGAAAGATATGGTCACAATTAAAATTTATCAATAATATTTTCAAATTAAATTGAAGACAATCATCATTGTTATATTAATCAAAATATGTTTTTTTTATATTTTTAATATGGAATATATTTTTTTTAAGTATCATTCATTATATTAAATTGATAGAATACATGTGTGGTAATAATAATAATAATAATAATAATAATAATAATAATAATAATAATAATAATAATAATAATAATAATAATAATAATAATAATAATAATAATAAAGTTACTGTAATTATAAAAGAATCATTATTTAAAACTTACTAAATTGATTATTTTATCTCACTAAAATTAAATATAATAATTTGTTTATATGAATTAAAAGTAGAAGAAAAACCGATGCTTGATTTGATCAAATTATAATTTGTTAAAAATTAAAATTGATGATTGAATTGGTTGCATTCATTATTTACTAATATGAATAAAAAATAAAAATGTGATTGATTGCATTTAATATAGAAAATCTAATAATTATTATTTGTTATTCTGAATTATTTTTGAATTTTGAATTTACTAATATTATTGTTTAGAATAACATTTATTATTCTGAATTATTTGTCATTTTTATTATTTATATTGATAGTTTATATCTTTAAAAATGAAAATAAGAATATTTTTATGTCAAACATTTAACAATAACATATTCTTAAATTTGATTTTGCGGAGAAATAACATTTTACATCACTTTGATAAGAAAATATCACACAAAAGTATTTTAATGTAAAAATATATATCAGTTATTCTAAATAATTAACTTTAAAATAACATTAAGATGTAAGTAGTCAATTATATAATATTTTTTATATTATAAAAATCAATTATAACATACTATATATATGACTTAGAGTATGTAGGGTAACATTATTTTTTTTAATAATTTAGTTTTATTGAATTATAATAATTAATTATTAATTACAGGTAATAAACAATTATGAATTGCACTAATAGATTGAATATTAGAATATAATTTTTTTACAATATAATGAATAATATTCAAGGAAATAATTTTGGAATTGCCATATATATATAAGGAGAAGAGTGGGGTATTTGTGGAAACATTTTTTTTGAAGCATTTGATAATTAATTGAAAGGAAAAAATCATAACATTTGCATTAATAGGCTTTAATTGCAAACTTTCATTTAAGAAATATGGATCAATAACGTTTCATTTTAAAATTGATGTCCAAATATATAGCTTTTTTTTCAAATGTTATGTACTTTCTTTTGATAACCTCTTTCCATTCCTCTTTCAAACTTTTAATCTTGCATATATATACTCCCCTTACATAGTGAAGGTTGTAACAACATTTGTGATTTTTGATGATTCTCGATGGAGCATCGGCGATCGTGCTTGATGGAGAAAAACCAATTAGTTTAATCATTGGTACGACCTTCATGATATTTAAATTTCATTATGGTATACGATTCATTTTCTTACCTCTTTCACTTTCTTTTTCTCATATCTCTTTATTTTGATTTTTCGGACTCTTTCGTCTCAACAATGACAGTGCGCAGGAACTCTCCACAGCTTTCTTCTAATTTCCTGTCTATCCACCTTTTCTTCCTCTTTTATATGGTTCATGCAATTCTTAATTAACATGTTAATTTGGAATGTTGATGTATAGGTTTCAATATTGGTTGTGTACGTCGCACTATATATTGCAAGTACCATCTTTTATATTGTCCCTTTTTGTTTGAGTTTTGATACATTTTGACTAATTTTCAATCTTTGCATTCAACATCTTGATATATTACTAACTTTGGTAAGAATAAAATTCCCTTTTCAATGGAGATGGTGCTTATAAATAATATAGTATTGTTTTGTATTAATCCAAAAAAAAAATTTGTTTATGTGAAATTTCAATTGTATTTTTTTGTCTCAAAGTTTTGATGAAGCATCTTTCATTTTAGGGATAAGGAAGATTCTCATGTATAAGTTTTAAAAGAATTTGGGTGAAGATCAATGAGATTACAATTTGAGCTTGAACTTATAACATTTAATTTATTTTTTCCATCTCATTTTTCATTTTAGGAACTTTTATTCTACTGAGCAATGGATTGAATTGTGTTTTAGGATTAACTTGAAGAAAGACAAAACAATCAGATTTTGATGTTTATTTAGATAATCTGACTAGGATATATTGTTATGTGCTTAACAATTTTTATAAAATGATTAATGATTATATTTTTTTTAGGTTTGGTATTTTGTAATTTTATTGCTGTTCATTCTAGGATATTTCGTTACGAAATTATTCTTCTTTGGTAATAGTTTGTCTATGAATATTCTTCTTTCCAATAATGATTATTCTTTTTTCCACTAATTTGTCTTTTATGTTTTAAGGTTAAAAGATGACAGTATTAATAAAATATTTTTAAATTTAGTGTTTATTATATAATATTATTATACACTAAATATTTTATACATGAAAATAATGTCAATTGCAAAACCTGTGGAAACTTTTATATCAACCAAACATTATAATTTAATATACCTTCTACAGTATGATCTTCTTAAACTTGTTCCTAGAGCAATTTACCTTTTTATTTTAAACATTAAATATAAAATTATACATAAAATAAGGATACATATATTTTTTATAAACACAACTAAGAAAACTTTACTTAATTCATGAGAATGAATAATTTTACTGAAGTCACATTAATATCTAAATTATTATGGTAAAATTATATTTTATTTTAATTTAGTCTGGAATTATATTTTCCTCTTATTATTGTCATTTTAATTTTAATATTTTTATGGTTTTCTCTTCCTAATTTAAATATTTTATTGATTTTTTTTATTTTACAAGCATAGGAAGTATGAAAAAATATAACAAATGAGGTTGAATATTAAAATGAAAGTATCAAGAAAAATTTAGACTTAAATTATTATATAAATTATAATACACAAGGTTAAATATTTCTTTATAAAAAAAGTAAAAAATTTATTAAATATTATTTTCTTATCAAGGTTAAAATTTATTTTAAATAATTTATATTTAATTAAATATCAAAATCAAATATCAATATAGTCACTATTCATTTTAAATATCAATATTTAATTTATATTTTAAATAAATTTTATCAATATCTTTTTCTAAAATTCATTGTTAAACAAATATTTATTCATTTTTTGTTTATTATGTTCTGAGTTACACATATTATTCATGATTTTCTTCTAGTTGGGTAATTTTTATTTTTCTTTTATGCATCAATGTATATGGCAATATATAAAATAAAAATTAGGATAAAACCCTGGTTATCCACTTAGGATAAAAAAAATATGTAATAAAAAATAGTATGGTCGTCTAGTGGTAAATAAAAGGTTCGTAAAATAATTTTTCAAATAACCACTTGATATAAAATGATGTTAGAGAGTGTAATAAGAAAACTTAATTAATAAACCTTTATGGATAAGAGTAGAAATACTTGGTTTGTATTGGTTCGCTCAACCTGAGCTACATTCAATTCTCCTTTACATTTGGCTTACATTAAGTAAAGGGTTTCACTAATCAAAAGTGATTACAATACAAGTATTCTAACCCGCTACTCTAGACTTTACAAGTATTCTTAACACCACTTCTGGTATCTTCTTAAACTCCTCTTTAATATAAGAACCCATGTATTTTTTAACACTAAGTCACTCCTAACTTTCACAAATAAATGTTTAAATCAATACAAGTATTCTTATCACTCAAACAATGAGTATACAGTTAAGCACAAATATAGAATCACTTTGCTTCGCAAAGAACAAACAATGTATATCCTCTAGTGTTTTTAGTAGAGTTTCGCTTCAAGTATCACTCTTGTTTTTATCTTTTCTCGTTTTTTTGTTAGTTGCTTCATTGAGGGAGACATCTTTTTATAGATTTTAGTGAAGTATTCGTTATGCAATTTGTGTTGTTATCTCGAAAGGATCATTGTCTGACATAAGAGAATAGGACGACGCGTCAAGCTCATAATGACGAGGATTTTATCCAAAGTATAAACAACACCATATGCTTTTTGTCTACTCCGAAAGTAACATTCAAGGGAATATTCCAAGGAAGCCTTCTAATCTCTTCTATACTATCATTTTCTTAAATTCAAATGTTAGTTATTCAAATGTAAGAGAGGTAAATAGAATTTGAGTAAAACAATACATGTGCACTTCCCCTTTTTTTTGTGGTATTCAGGCTTTGGACGCATGAATTTACCTTATGACAGGTGTGTTATGCTAATATGTACAAGAGTGGATGTTCAATGAATATAGCATGTTGGACAGTAGGTTAAAACAAAGCATACACTACTATAAAGAGTTGTAACATAGGTTGTGGAAGAGTTTCAACATCAGTTTTAAAAACGATATTGAAACGACCGTAATTGAAAGTAGGCATTTTTCAACATTAATTTAAAAACCGATATTGAAAATTATTATCTACATTAGTTTTGCCTGAAACCGATGTAGAAATATGGCCAAAATTGCATATTCTGAAGTATTTTCTACATCAGTTATGAAAAAATCAATGTTGAAAGTTGTATATAACATTTGTTTTTGACAAAACCGATGTTGAATGTGTTATACCACATCAATTTTGGCCTAAACCAATGTGTCTTTATAATATCAGTTTTAAACCAACCGATATTTTTTGCAATTTCTTTTATAAATTTGCAACTACAATTGAAAGAAAAATTATTAAACATTAACTAGTATAATCAATACAGACGACTAAACTTTACAACTACAATTGACAGAAAATTTATTCAACATTAGCAGGTATAATCAAACACTATGCTCATAGTGTAATAATCGTAACTTTTAATAAATAAATAAGAAATTAATAAATTAATAAATAAATAAATAAGTAAAAAAAAATAATTAGGTCATAAATTCCCACTATATAAGCCAAATGTTAACCTAGCGCAGCTTTTAGAAAACACATTTTGTTCCTTTCTTCTTTTTTGACGCACAAGAACCTTAACAGAGCAATTAGAGGAGGAGCTCTAGAGAGCACCAAAGACGTCACAATTGCTAACGGAGAATATTTAAGCCACTACATCGAGGTAAGGGATGAGTTACTCACGTTTGGGGGTTAAAATAAACATGTGTAGGGATCCCTAGATGATCAATTTTTGGGTTATTTTGGGGTGTTTATGAAGTTTAATTATGTTTTCATGTTTAATCGCAGATTGAGTGTGTTTGATGAACCAATTGGTGTTTTGATGCGAATTTGTTGTAGAATTGACGTGTTCCTATGTTAGGTGTGTACCTTAGGAATTAGAATTCTTTATAAATAGCATAAAAATTATGTGGTAGTGATTTTGTTTATACCAGATATGTTGGCCTTTCAATCTTGTTTATTTTTATTTTATTATTTTTTTTCACACCGCAGTGTATACACGTGAGTGTATATATATATATATATATATATATATAATTGTGCACTAATATGTTATATATACTTGTTTACAATTCTTGAAATTAGAAGTGTTATGTTATTTCTATTATATATTGTTATCTAATTGTTAAGTATATTTTGTAATTAGTTAAATTGTAGACATGAGATATTGTTGTGAATGACAGTGTGATTGATATTTGTTGTGATATTACTTGTCTTGTGAGTTATGAGTTATACAGTAACCCGACCAGTGTTTATCTCGAGAAAATTTTTATGTGCAGTGTTAAAGGAAAATTGTAGGATTCCTAGTTAGGATCCTGAAGGGTTGAACTGTAGCGCAACTTGTTAAACATGATTGAAAATATAAGTGTGAGGTCGTGGGTATTGTATAATTCATGAATAGTGTCTGCGTGCAAAAAAAAAATTTATTTTAGGGGTTGGACTTGAATTAGGAGGGAGAGGCCCTGACGGAATCTTTGGAGTGTAGGCCTTGGGGGTCACCCGGTTTGAGTGCTCCTTTAAGTCTGTGCCGATCTCACATGGTTGGAGCATTCTCGTAAATCAGCGTGACCCTGACTGGTCTCCCTATGATTTTACTTAGTGAGAGTGACATGGTATACCCATTGTATGGTGTGTCTTGTTATGTACTCCTAAGCGCTCCAGTGTGGTTTTTCACTGATATGGTACCACATTGCATATAGGCTTGAGTCTTAGTATAATTGTTGCATAACGCTTGCGTCTGACTTCCATTGAGTTAGCAATTTTGGTTTGATATTATTTGCTGAAGTGTGTGAACTTGAATGGTTGTGAATAATGTGTGTGATTTTATGAAGTGATGATATTTATACAAATTCAATTTTAAGTATTATATGTTTTACATGCTCTAATGTTTTAGTATATATGAATGTGATAACTCATTCTCGGTGTGTGTTTGTGTTTGGGTTGATTGTCATTTTGTTCAGGTGAGCCATCACATGATGAGTTCCACGCTAGAGATGGAGAGACTTAGTCTGTGATAGAGACATGCTCTGATAAGTGTGACATTGGGGCATAGGATTTTACTTCGCATGTTATAATTTTCATAAACGATATAATTGTGTTATGTTTTCTATTTTAGTTTTCTTTTTATTTAGCATGGACGACCTTGTTTTAAGCCAGGATAACTTTATTTTTTTATTCGAACAATTTCTATAATGTTTTCATTAAGTGAGTGTGAACCCTTTATCTTTTGAAATTAATTTAAAGTCAATGTGTTTAAAAATAAAATTCCGCATGATTTCATTTCCTTTTATTCGTTATTTGTAAGGGTAGAGGATGTTACATTTAGTGGTATCAGAGCAGGTCGGACCTTTCGGCCATGTGTGTAATGAGCTTTTTGTGTTTGCTTGTGTACTCTGATGTGTTATGTTTGTTTTGTTTGATTAGAGGTGTACTCTATTGTGTTGATATATTTTATTTTATTTTATTTTTCTCTTTTCAATATTTGTTGCTTGCGTGACATAGGAAGTAATGGCTGGGAGAAATGAGCGAGAATGACTCCTTACCGAGGCCTTGAACAACTTGGCGCAAGTTATGGCCAATCAGGGAGGTGGTGGAGGAGCAACTATGTACCATGGTTTAGATCGTTTTCAGAGGAACAACCCACCTACCTTCAAAGGGGGTTATGATCCTGAGGGTGCTGAGGCTTGGCTGAGGGAGATTGAGAAGATCTTTCGGGTGATGGAGTGTCAGGACCATCAGAAGGTGTTGTTTGCTACTCACATGGTAGCAGATGAGGCAGAGTATTGGTGGGAGAACACTCGCCCACGTCTAGAAGGAGAAGGTGGTGTTGTTGTTCAATGGGAGACCTTCAGACAAACTTTTCTAGAGAAGTATTTTCCAGAAGATGTGAAGAATAGGAAGGAGATGGAGTTTCTCGAACTGAAACAGGAAAGTATGACGGTGGCAGAGTATGCGGCGAGGTTTGAGAACCTTGTAAGGTATTTTCCTCATTATCAGGGGGAAGCTGGGGAGAGGTCTAAGTGTGTGAAATTTGTCAATGGCCTCCGACCAAAAGTAAAGATGATGGTGAATTATCACGGTATTCATAACTTTGCACAGTTGACCAACATATGTAGGATATTTGACAAAGATCAGCGGGAGAAGATTGCATTTTACAGGAATACCAATGCTAGTCATGGGAAAGAGAAGAAGTATGTGACTCACAGTCGTGCTAAGCCATATTCTGCCCCTCCCGGGAAATATGGAAACCATTCTGGAGGACAGAGGACCAGTGGAGGACTTCAACCAGTTGGTGGGAGTCCTCAACCAATTAACAGGGTGTCTCAGCCTGCGGGTAGAGGTAGTGGTGGTAGTGGTGCTCCTGCTATTGTTACTACACCACTCAGGTGTGGGAAATGTGGTCGGCTTGGGCATATTGCTCGTGAGTGCACAGATAGAGAGGTGACTTGCTTTAACTGTCAAGGTAAGGGCCACCTCAGTACCAGTTGCCCATATCCGAGAAGGGAGAAGAAGAGTGGAAGTCTGAATAACCAGAGTGGACAACCAAGGACCACAGGGAGAGTGTTTGCTCTTAGTGGTGCTGATGCCGCACAGTCTGATGAACTCATCCAAGGTATGTGTTTCATAAGTCAAGTTCCCTTGGTTGTATTGTATGATTCAGGTGCGACCCATTCATTTATTTCTCGTGTCTGTGTTGAAAAACTTGCCTTGCCTGTGTCTTCCTTGAAATTTGACTTGATTGTGAATACACCTGCTAGTGGGTCTGTTTTAATTTCTGATGTATGCTTGCAATGTCCTGTCTTAATTTCTGATAGACAGTTTCTGATTGATTTAGTTGTTTTACCTTTGAGTCAGATTGATGTTATTCTTGGTATGGAGTGGTTATCTTCCAATCATGTCTTATTAAATTGTTTTGAGAAATCTGTTGTCTTTCCTAAGTTTGGTGTGAGTGAAGGTGATATGTTTTTGTCTGCTAACCAAGTTAAGGCATCTTTAAGGGAGGATGCACAGGTATACATGATCTTAGCTAGTATGAGTGTTGAGACCAAAACCCCTGTGAGTGATATACCATTGGTGAGAGAGTTTCCAGAGGTGTTTAAGGAGGTGTCAGGATTACCACCTGAGAGAGAGGTCAAGTTCTCTATAGACCTAGTGCCTGGTACTGGACCCATGTCCATAGCACCTTATAGGATGTCCCCTGTAGAGTTGAGTGAGCTTAAGAAACAGTTAGAGGAACTCTTAGAGAAATAGTTTGTGAGGCCTAGTGTGTCACCCTGGGGAGCACCGGTGTTGTTAGTTAAGAAGAAGGATGGGACTATGAGGTTATGTGTAGATTATCGTTAGTTGAATAAGGTAACGATTAAGAATAGGTACCCTTTGCCTAGGATAGATGACCTGGTGGATCAATTAGTAGGGGCTTGTGTGTTCAGTAAGATAGATCTTAGGTCAGGTTACCACCAGATTAGAGTGAAGCCTGAAGATGTTCCGAAGACTGCCTTTAGGACCCGTTATGGTCATTATGAGTACTTGGTTATGCCTTTTGGTGTGACCAACGCCCCTGGTGTGTTCATGGATTATATGAATAGGATCTTTCACCCCTACCTAGATAGTTTTGTAGTGGTCTTCATAGATGATATCTTGGTATATTCTAAGACTAGAGAGGAACATGAAGAGCATTAGAGAGTTATGTTGCAAACCCTCAAAGACAATAGACTGTATGCTAAGTTGTCCAAGTGTGATTTTTGGCTAGAGGAGGTGAGCTTCTTAGGGCACATTATATCTAGGGGAGGGATAACAGTAGATCCTTCTAAGGTAGAGGTGGTGATTAATTGGGAGAGTCCTAAGTCAATGTTTGAGATTAGGAGCTTTCTTGGCTTAGCAGGATACTACCATAGATTCATAGAGGGTTTTCCTAAGCTAGCCTTACCTTTGACTAAGCTTACTCGTAAGGGTCAAGTTTTTGTGTGGGATGCCCAGTGTGAGAGTAGTTTTCGTACCCTTAAGGAAAGGTTGACCACTGCACCAGTTTTAGTGTTACCTGACCCGAGTGAACCTTTTGTGGTGTACTATGATGCGTCCAAGATGGGTTTGGATGGAGTGCTTATGCAACGGGGACAGGTAGTGGCCTATGCTTCTCGACAGCTTAAGATACATGAAAGGAATTATCCCACACACGATCTTGAGTTAGCAGCTGTAGTTTTTGCTCTTAAGCTTTGGAGGCATTACCTTTATGGATCTAAATTTGAGGTGTTTAGTGACCATAAGAGCCTTAGATATTTGTTTGATCAAAAAGAGCTTAACATGAGGCAAAGGAGATGGTTAGAGTTCCTTAAGGATTACGATTTTGAACTTAGTTATCACCTAGGTAAAGCCAATGTAGTAGCTGATGCCTTAAGTAGGAAATCCCTTCAAATGTCTGGTTTGATGGTTAGAGAGTTGGACCTCTTAGAGCAGTTTAGAGACATGAGTTTGGCATGTGAGATCACCTCTAGTAGCATTAAGTTGGGTATGTTGAGAGTCACCAGCGAACTCTTGAGCAAGATCCGTGAGGGTCAGAAGTCTGACCCATTCTTGTCAGCCCAATTATAGTCCATAGTTGCAGGGAGAGAGAGTAGTTTTAGAGTGGGAACTGATGGAGTCTTGAGGTTTCAGGATAGGGTGTGTGTTCCTAGTGTACCCAAGCTTAGGAGAACGATCTTGGAAGAGGGCCATAGAAGTAGTCTAAGTATCCACCCAGGAGCGACTAAGATGTACCAGGATCTTAGGCATATGTTTTGGTGGCCGGGTATGAAAAAAGAAGTTAATGAGTTTGTCCTTGCGTGCCTAGTATGTCAGAAAGCTAAGATAGAACACCAGAAGCCTTCAGGGAAGTTGTAACCTTTAGAGATACATGAGTGGAAGTGGGATAGCATCTCGATGGATTTCGTGGTGGGGTTACCTAGGACCCCCAAAGGTTTAGATTCCATTTGGCTTATTGTAGACAGGTTGACCAAATCTGCTCACTTCATCCCAATTAACATCAGATATTCCTTAGAGAGGTTGACTAGCTTGTATGTCAGTGAGATAGTTAGACTACACGGTGTTCCTTCTAGCATAGTCTCTGATAGAGATCCTAGATTTACCTCTAGATTTTGGGAGAGTCTTCATAAAGCCGTGGGGACCAAGCTTAGGTTGAGTTCTGCTTACCTATACCAAGCTTGTGTATTAGAGTAGAGGGGTAGTTAGGATAGTTTCTTACCCTTGATAGAGTTTACATACAACAATTGTTTTCACTCCAATATAGGTATGGCGCCTTACGAGGCATTATATGGTAAAAGATGTAGGACACCTCTATGTTGGGTAGATTCTAGTGAGAGCATTGCCTTAGGACCTAAGGTAGTTCAGCAGACCACTGAAAAGGTCAAGTTGATCCAAGAAAGGATGAGAGCAGCCCAAAGTAGGCAGAAGAGCTACTATGATAAGAGAAGAAAAGATCTTGAATTTGCTGTAGGTGATCATGTATTTCTGAGAGTCACTCTGTGGACTGGGGTTGGCAGGGTGTTGAAGTCTCGTAAGCTCACACCTAGATTCATTGGTCCTTTTGAAATCCTAAAGTGTGTCGGTCCAGTTGCGTATCAGGTGGCTTTGCCACCATCTCTCTCAAATCTTCACAGTGTCTTCCATATCTCTCAGCTCAGAAAATATGTCCATGATCCATCACACGTGATCGAGTTGGACAATGTCCAAGTGAAAGAGAACTTGACATATGAAACACAACCACTGAGGATCGACGATCGTATGGTTAAGCAGCTAAGGGGGAAAGAGATTCTCTTGGTCAAAGTAGTATGGGGAAGTGCTTCGGGCAAGGATGCCACCTGGGAACTAGAGGGTCAGATGTGTGATGCATATCCTACCTTATTCGATACCGGTAAGTTTCGGGGGCGAAACTTTTTTTAAGGGGGGTGGAATTGTAATAGCCATAACTTTTAATAAATAAATAAGAAATTAATTAATTAATTAATAAGTAAAAAAATAATTAGGTCATAAATTCCCACTATATAAGCCAAATGTTAACCTAGAGTAGCTTTTAGAAAACACATTTTGTTCATTTCTTCTTTTCTAACCCACAAGAACCCTAACAGAGTAACCAGATGAGGAGCTCTAGAGAGCACCAGAGACGCCACAATTGCTAACGGAGAACATTTAAGCGACTACATCGAGGTAAGGGATGAGTTACTCACGCTTGGGGGTTAGAATGAACATGTGTAGGGATTCCTAGAGGATCAATTTTTGGGTTATTTTGGGGTGTTTATGAAGTTTAATTATGCTTTCATGTTTAATCGCGGATTGAGTGTGTTTGATGAACCAATTGGTGTTTTGATGCGAATTTGTTGTAGAATTGACGTGTTCCTATGTTAGGTGTGTACCTTAGGAATTAGAATTCTTTATAAATAGCATAAAAATTATATGGTAGTGATTTTGTTTATACTAGATATGTTGGCCTTTTAATCTTGTTTATTTTTATTTTTTTTATTGTTTTTTTTTCACACTGCAGTGTATACACGTATAAATATTGACACTCTTATTTCGGAAACTTCATATTTTATTTTGCCTAGCTGATTTCTCATCATGAAATTCACATGTGTAGCAATTATAGGATAATTAAATTGACTAAAATCATTTGAAGAAATTACCTAAAGTTGTGTTCACATTGTAATTAGGCATTTTCTTGATATTGACGAATTAGTTGAAATATATTTAGAATATAAGTATACATTTTTTTCATATAAAACAATATATATATATATATATATATATATATATATATATATATTGTATTTATTTAATGACATGTTGATATTTTTTTTGTAATATTATATATATATATATATATATATATATATATATATATATTATATAAGTAAGTTTATATTAAGATTTTAATATCTTACGATAACGTATATTACGTTAATTTATATTGAATATAATATATTATTCACATGGTTTAATATAATTATGTTAATATTTTAAATGTTTATGTGAATGTTTTATATATATATATATATATATATATATAGTATTATATATAATTGTGCACTAATATGTTATACAAGTCTTGAAATTAGAAGTGTTGTTATTTTTATTATACATTATTATCTAATTGTTAAGTATATTTTGTAATTAGTTAAATTGTAGACATGAGATATGGTTGTGAATGAGAGTGTGATTGATATTTTTTGTGATATTACTTGTCTTGTGAGTTATGAGTTATACAGTAACCCGACCAGTGTTTATCTCGAGAAAATTTTTATGCACAGTGTTAAAGGAAAATTGTAGGATTCCTAGTTAGAATCTTGAAGGGTTGAACTATAGCGCAACTTGTTAAACATGTTTGAAAATATAAGTGAGGTTGTGGGTATTGTATAATTCATGAACTGCATGCAAAAAAAATTATTTTAGGGGTTGGACTTGAATTAGGAGGGAGAGGCCCTAACGGACTCTTTGGAGTGTAGGCCTTGGGGGTCACCCGGTTTGAGTTCTCCTTTAAGCCTGTGCCATCCCACATGATTGGAGCATTCTTGTAAAACAACATGACTCTGGCTGGTCTCCCTATGATTTTACTTAGTGAGAGTGACATGACATACCTATTGTGTGGTGTGTCTTGTTATGTACTCCTAAGCGTTAGAGTGTGGTTTTTCACTGATATGGTACCATATTGCATATAGGCTTGAGTCTTAGTATAATTGTTGCATAACGCTTGTGTCTGACTTCCATTGAGTTAACAATTTTGGTTTGATATTATTTGCTGGAGTGTGTGAACTTGAATGGATGTGAATAATGTGTGTGATTTTATGAAGTGATGCTATTTATACAAATTCAGTTTTAAGTATTATATGTTTTACATGCTCTAATGTTTTAGTATATATGAATGTGATAACTCATTCCTGGTGTGTGTTTGTGTTTGGACTGATTCACATGATGAGTTCCACGCTAGAGATGGAGAAACTTAGTCTGTGATAGAGACATGCTCTGATAAGTGTGACATTGGGGCATAGGATTTTACTTCGCATGTTATAATTTCCTTAAATGATATAATTGTGTTATGTTTTCTATTTTATTTTTCTTTTTATTTAATATGGATTGCCTTGTTTTGAGTCGGGATAACTTTATTTTTTTATTTGAACAATTTCTATAATGTTTTCATTAAGTGAGTGTGAACTCTTTATCTTTTGAAATTAATTTAAAGTCAATGTGTTTAAAAAAAAATCCGCATGATTTCATTTTCTTTTATTCGTTATTTGTAAGGGTAGAAGGTGTTACACATAGGAGTAAACCAACTAACCATAATCTGCCTGCAGTGACAGGATTTCTGTCTTTGTATGAACATTGCAGAAGGGCTATCTGTGATTTCTAGACAAACCATTTATACCTAAAAGTGAAACATTTATCATTTAAAATAACATATGAGAAACATGACATTCGGGAACTATATTTCCTACACTTCCGATATAGTAAATAAATTCTTACCTGTCTCCTAACTCCTAAGAACTGCATCATCCAATTCTTGTGGCTTATTTGCCAAACCTATATAAAGAAGGAAAATGAAATTTGAGTTTATTAAGACTAATAGATTTATAGACACGTGACCAATGCATTGACTTATTTATATTCAAGCTCACATAATATTGTAAAATAATACATAAAAAAAAAGATAAAGCAAGCAATTCCACGTTCACAATAGCTAAATCCGGTCTTGCATCCATCATATACAGATGCGTCGTTTATAGGAGGACAGATTACAATGCAAGCCAACTAGCAGAGGAATTAATATTGTTCTTAACATACCACAAAATGTGAGATACAACTGAATTTAAAAGGGAAGAGTGAGGAAATTCTATTCTTAACATTCCCTAGAAGTACAAAATGTAGGCATCTTATTTTCTTAATTACCATTGTAGTAGATCTAAAATCTAAATCATGCTCATTTTTTGAAACATAATGATTAAGTATCTCCGATATAATGCTTACCAATTATAATCACAATATCATCAGGATTGGAGGTCACCCTATCGAATTGGATAAGAAATTCAGATTTTAATTGTCTGTTGGCATCATTCGTATTTTACTTTCATTCTGTTATCAATTAAGAAAGGAAATTACTATTGTTTGAGTGGGAGAAAAAATTGAGATGCAAAGAATACAACCTTTTCTTTCTTGCTGAGCAATAAAAACAACATTTTCTTTCTGCTTTACAGATCCACCTATTTAACAAGTATGACTTCAGAAAAGGAAAACGAATAGTTAAACACAACAACATAGCATAACTTTACACAAGCCCTCATGTTGTTTACTTTTCTTGAGCATGTTCATCAAATTCCATCATTAAGTTAATTTACTATCTTTGTATAACAGGCAATTAAGAACAAAAACTCAAATAAAATATCTTCAATAAAGAAGGTAAAGTAGCCCACATGGCTTTCCATTTAAAGCATTTCTTGTATGTATAGAATCCCTAAAACATTTTGCTGGTTTATATAACTCAGTATTTAAAAACCATTTTGTTTACTTTTCCCTCATCAATTCAACATTTCACATAAAGCATGAATGTAAATTAACCAATTAATCAGTGATGAAGTGAATGAACTTTCACAGGTTCTTTTATCTAAGCAATTATTAAGAACATCAAACTCGAATAGTTTTCTTACATGTCATTGTCTAGTTACTTCAAATATAACAATAAAGCAAGACAGGCAAGATAAAAGAGGTACCTTAAACAAAAGATGGGTGGACTTCCAATCATTGCATATATATCTGCTGCACTAAGAGTAGATTCCTGGGTCCATCTCGGACAATTAACCAAGTTTTCCCTTTGAATACCATAAGGAAAAAACATTACTTCTGCAGCTGCTATGCTTGAATTACCCCATTTACGGTTTAGATGCTCTAAAATTGATGATATCTTCTTTCGAGTACTAAGTGTAAGCTCCAGGTGTGGATTATGCTTATCCTAAGATGTAGAATTTCGATTAGTCAAATAATAATTTTTACAGTGGATTTCGATTGTACAAGTATTTTGCATTGCCATCACAAACAAACTAACAACAAAATCATGCTCCTAATATACAAAAACACACATCCAGATCTCAAAAAGACATATAAAATCACTTTTGAAATTTTTTTCCAAATGCACAAATAGTTATAGCTTCCACGACTCAGGCTTGATTTCTTTTTCTCAACGGATTTCCAAACATGCTAGCAATCGGATAGAAACTATAAAAATCCCAATTTAGAGCATGACAAAAAGAATTGTTAATTATTTCTAGGAGCTGAACATACCTGCAATGACTTGACTTGAGAAGAAAGGTTGTACAAAGCCTCATGGTAATCAAGGTTGCTAGAGTCCAAAACCCCAACAGATTTTATGACTTCTTTTATGCCATTCATGAGAGGTAGGTCCCTAGCATGTTCCTCTTTTGCAGCTTTAGCAAGCCCTGCATTTTTATTTTTTTTCTAAAAACAGTTAACATAGTATAATACAAATATTCATTCACAACATTGCTTCAAAGGCAGGTAAAATTCCACATGGCCTGGCCTACTACTAAACCATACCAAAATATGAGACATCAAATTTATCTTACAATAACAAAATTCATATGAAAATAAAAAATTATAAAAATTATATGTTTTTTTGTTTGGAGATTAATTATAAGGTCACTCCCCCCTCTCACTAACTTCATTCCGAAATTCTACCATTGTTAGAGGATGCCAACAAAATTAACCTAAAAATATAAAAAAGGGTAGTGTGATCCACACTGCAATTAGTCTTTTTTTAATATTCACTTGATTCCTTTTTCACTTTCTCAACATGCTTCAAAGCCCAAGAAAAATGTAGTAAACTAGCGTAATGGGAAGAGCAATTAGCATCCCAAATATAACCTTGCTAGAAAATAAACACGATAATTCACTATATGATAATTTCCTATAACCAGTTCCTTTTCTATGATAAAATAGCAAAAACAAATGAGGAATAGAGGAATGCAAACCCAATGCTTATTATGTCAGGATGAACGCTTATTATGTCAGGATGAACGTTGTATTCCCTAGCAAACACAAAAGGGTCAATCCCTGGAGGTAGAACGGCCTAAAAATACATACAAAAAATATACATTAAAAGAACTATCAAGTGATAAAACTAAAAAAAAGAAAGAAATTAGAGTTAAAATTACATAGAAGGAAAAATGTTTCTCTTTCTTCTCCGTGCTAACAGTGGCAAACTCTGCTTCAGACTGTGAGAAGCTTCCTTCATAATCCTCAGTATCTCTGACTTAACTTCTCTCTTCTCTTCACCACTCAATCCTTCCCCAACTTCCACCTGAATCACAAACCGTGAAACGCAACTTAGATAAGTCTATGGAATTACTGGCAAAAAGCCTCCCATAATAGGATCCAGGGGTTGCATTAATAAAGCATGAACCAAACTTGTGTCCCTTATTTTCTACCAATCTTGTATAGAAATCAGGAAGTGACTTGAAGATGGTATTGAAATCGTTTCCAAATAAATCAATGAGATAAAATTGGAATGTGGGTGGTTCACAATTCAAGATGGTGCATGTGGTATCAACAATGTTAGTAATATTTGATATCACAAGAAGTGCATGTGGTCCTACAGAGCAACCTAAATCTGCCACTTTCATGCAGTTTGGAGAAGAATCATGATACAATTTCATTATAGTTTCTTCAAGTATGGGTTTGGCTTTAAGCATTAGTTTTTTTTTTTTTTTTTGCAATGAATTAAAATAAAAGTTGGATCAATGTACAAGAAAAGGAAACAAATTTAGTGATAATAGAGATAGTACTTGCAGTAAGCAGTTGTTTGCATAACTCCTTTCTCCCTTGCCACCATTCATGTGAAGCAACACACACATATATATATTCTTCCACATTTGATTTTGGAAAATAGAAGAGGAAATACTAACAAGAGTTTATTCTAGCGAAAGAGGCTAGTCTCTCGTAATGTAGCGAACCAAGTTTGAATCCCAGTGAAAGATGTACTACATCTTTATCAAACGAATGAATTTCTTTTTACAATCTTTAGATATCTTAAATTCCTAATTTAAAAACTGCAACTTCATATGCATAAATTTGTTAAAGATCAATAGACATATACTTTTCAAGTTTTAATTTTTCCAAACTAAGCAATATCAAGCTTTGCATTTAACTAAATTATATGAACAAAATGCTAATTGTTAACATCTTTTATTTTGCCTCAACCTGAGGACTCAACTCTCAAGTACATATTAAAAAGATAGTACAGCATTATCAAACTAACGACCCTGTTTAGTTTTCCTTTGCAGATTTTTGTGCATCTATAAATATTTTGTTCTTTTTTATGGAGAATTATAAAGGTGGAGAATAAAGTCTTAGTTGAGTGCAAAGGAAAGATTTAATGAAAGAAAATCATCTTACCGCCATATCACCCAATGACTTGTTACAGATTGGACATGTGTAGTGGCTACACGTGTATGCCTAAAATAATATAATAAAATATAAGACTGAATCCACAATCCTTGAGAATAGGTTACCCTCGTTTGGATAGGGAAATGAAACTTAAAACCTAAAACCTAAAATAGGTGTGAAATAGACTTGGAAACAAGCAGAATGCATATAATGGCCACAAGGTAGAGCTCTAACTGTGATGTTGGATCGAGTGGCCTCAGAATAATTAAGAAGGGGGGTTGAATTAATTATTCCTAAACCTTTACTAATTAAAAAATTTACTCTTCTAAGGCTTTTACTAAATTGTTAAGAGAATAGAGAATGAGAAGTAGAAGAGAAACTTAACAGAAAGTAAAAGCGGAAATTAAATGCACAGCGGAAAGTAAAAGAGTAGGGAAGAAGGAAACAAACACACAAGAATTTTTATACTGGTTCGGCAACAACCCGTACCTACATCCAGTCCCCAAGCGACCTGCGGTCCTTGAGATTTCTTTCAACCTTGTAAAAATCCTTTTACAAGCAAAGATCCACAAGGGATGTACCCTCCCTTGTTCTCTTTGAAACCCTAATGGATGTACCCTCCACTAGAACTGATCCACAAGAGATGTACCCTCTCTTGTTCTCAGTCAAACCCAAGTACTACTTGTACCACAAAGGATGTACCCTCCAATGTGTTAAGACAAAGATCTCAGACTGTTAAACCTTTGATACTTTGTGAATGGGGATACAAAAGAATTCTCAGGCGGTTAGTCCTTTGAACACTTTTGTATAAGGGAATGGGAAGAATCAAAAGAATTCTCAGACTGTGTCGTTTTGAATTCTTTGACAAGGGAGAAGGGAGACACAAAAGAATTCAGGCGGTTAGTCCTTCGTTCTTTTGGAAAAGGGAGAAGAGAGACACAAAAAGAATTCAGGCGGTTAGTCCTTGACAAATTCTTTTTGGCAAAGGGAGAAGGGAATGAAAAAGATGAATAGCACAAGTTTTTGAACAAAGAACTTTTCTTGGAAGAGAAAGTTTTGAACAAAAACTTTTAGAAAGATGAAGAGAGGATGAAAAAGAACAACTGTTGAAAGAGATGAAAGAAAATATTGAAAGATGATTGAAAGAAATGATTGAGATGAATTGATAGAAAGATTGCTTAGAAAGATTGATTGAAAATACAAAACAAAGCCTTGCTTTTATAGACTCTTCATGTCTGGTCAAGAGAACCATTTTGAAGAGTTATAACTTTTAGAAAAACTTAAAACCAATTTGAAAAAGTCAAAAACCATTTGAAGAGTTACATCTTTTGATTTATTCAGAAACAACCACTGGTAATCGATTACCAAATCAGTGTAATCGATTACACAAAGCTTTTAGTGAAAGGATGTGACTCTTCACATTTGAATTTGAATTTCAACGTTCAAAGGCACTGGTAATCGATTACCAAAACATTGTAATCGATTACAGTTTTTTTGAAATCAATTGGAACGTTGTAAATTCATTTGAAAACTTTTTCAAATCCATTTTGCTACTGGTAATCGATTACAACAATCTGGTAATCGATTACCAGAGAGTAAAAATTCTTTGGTAAACATGTTTTGAGAAAAATCCATGTGCTACTCAGTTTTTGAAAAAACCTTTTCATACTTATCTTGATTAAGTCTTCTCTCGATTCTTGAATCTTGAGTCTTGAATCTTGTTCTTGATTATTCTTGACTCTTGATTCGTGGAAACTTGAAACTACTCTTGAATCTTTCTCTTGATTCTTGAATTCTTTGGCATCATCAAAATAACCTTTGAAGGCATTGCTTCCACAATCTCCCCCTTTTTTATGATGACAACCTTGAAATCAAGAAACACTTACACATTCTTTTTTCTAGTCGATCACTCACTTAATTCTCCATATTCTCCCCCTTTGTTTTTGAATTTATGCTTAATTTTAAGTCTTGAAATATATAACATCTTGATTTCTTAAAATACCCATTTTTCTCTCCCCCTTTGGCAACATCAAAAAGCCAAAGTGCGTAAGTAATATAAAACATACATAAATGACTAATCATACAAGAGAACAGAAAACTATTAAGCAAGATATTTTAACCAGTCATCAAACTTAGAAAGGTAAGAAGTATAAAAACCATACATAAATGACATACACAAGAATAGAAAACAATCAAACAAGATATCTTAACCATTCATCAATCTTAGAAAGATAATACTTCATAGAATGTCATATAATCGAGAAAGTCATTCATAATATTCAAATAAAACATATATGAATAATTAAAAAAAATATAAAACACAATATCAAATGTAAGTACATACCACTAGTCATATATTATTAAAGTAATTAAGTTTAAAACACATAATCATAAACAACCAAGAGCAAGTCAATATAATCATCATGTTCAGTCATACTAAGCAAGTATTAAAAGAAATACTAAGTGTTCAAATGCCATAAAAACATAGTCAAATACAAGGTTTTAAAAAATAATAAATAATTATAATCTAAATCTATTATCAGAAAATCAAAACTTAATTCTAAGTAACAAAAATTAGTTATAAACACATACATGGTAACTCATTACTTATCTCAATTATTTTAGCATATTAATATAATTTTGACAAAAATCTAATCATGTCAAATTATATAAAAATGGATAAACATACAATAAATGTATTCATACAAGAGAGAAAAACTTATAAAAATCAAACAAGATAATAAATCATCCTCATATTATAATAGAAGCATATGTGCATAAATAACAAATAAGTCATAAGTCATCAAAACATAAATCATTTGTCTAAGTCACTTGCATCTAGAAGTCCTAATTCTCTTCTAATGGTGTAGAAAGAGTCTTTGGTTAGTGGTTTTGTAAAGATGTTAGCAAGTTGGTTTTTAGTGTCTATAATTTTTTTTTAAAACACAATCACCTTTTTCCTAAGACTAAGTGCTAATTGACTATCAACACTTACCAAAATGAGTTTTTATTATCATAGAAGGTTTTATCATATCAAAATAATTTTGTTTGAAATACAATATAATAATTTTGAAAAGCATAAAAAATATTTTGAACAATCAATCAAGTAATTCAAACATATCAAACAAGAATTATACAAGGATTGAAGGATATAGATCACAGGCATTATCAAACATTCAGATTTGTTAAAGATAATTTAAAAACTTAGAAAGTTCAAAGAACTCAGTCAATCATGTAATCATTATTTTGTCTGAAACCTACATGCTCAATATCTTTATCATGTTCATGCTTGATAACACATTTTTCAGAATAAAAAAAAAGATATTTTATATATGAAAATTCTTATAAAAATAAATAAATATAACATAATGGATTTTGAAAAACTTTATGAATGAATCTTAAGCAAGTAATTCTCATGTCATATTAAAAAAAATGCAAGAATCATACAAGAGATATAAAACCATACATAACCATTCATAAATCATTAATCACATATTACATCAAAAATCATGCATAATTATTTTAAAAATATATATTATCAAAATAATCAACATAACTTTTAAATATAAAAAATCATAATAGTTTTCAAGCACAATCAATCATCAATCATTTCAAATTAATTAAATTTAATTAACAATCAACTAACTATGCACAATACTTTCAAAAAAAATTTCAAATTTCAAATTTTTTAAATTTCAATTTTAAATTTCAAATTTCAAATTTCAAATAGTAAATTTTAAATTTCAAATTTTAACTTCCAACTTCCAATAACTTCCACTTCTAATTTTCAACTTCCATTTTCAACTTTCAATTTCTAGTAACTTCCATTTTCAACTTCCAACTTCTATTTTCAACTTCCTACATCCAGTCCCCAAGCGACATGCGGTCCTTGAGATTTCTTTCAACCTTGTAAAAATCCTTTTACAAGCAAAGATCCACAAGGGATGTACCCTCCCTTGTTCTCTTTGAAACCCTAGTGGATGTATCCTCCACTAGAACTGATCCACAAGAGATGTACCCTCTCTTGTTCTCAGTCAAACCCAAGTAGATGTACCCTCTACTTGTACCACAAAGGATGTACCCTCCAATGTGTTAAGACAAAGATCTCAGACTGTTAAACCTTTGATACTTTGTGAATGGGGATACAAAAGAATTCTCAGGCGGTTAGTCCTTTGAACACTTTTGTATAAGGGAATGGGAAGAATCAAAAGAATTCTCAGACTGTGTCGTTTTGAATTCTTTGACAAGGGAGAAGGGAGACACAAAAGAATTCAGGCGGTTAGTCCTTCATTCTTTTGGAAAAGGGAGCAGAGAGACACAAAAAGAATTCAGGCGGTTAGTCCTTGGCAAATTCTTTTTGGCAAAGGGAGAAGGGAATGAAAAAGATGAATAACACAAGTTTTTGAACAAAGAACTTTTCTTGGAAGAGAAAGTTTTGAACAAAAACTTTTAGAAAGATGAAGAGAAGATGAAACAGAGCAATTGTTAAAAGAGATGAAAGAAAATATTGAAAGATGATTGAAAGAAATGATTGAGATGAATTGATAGAAAGATTGCTTAGAAAGATTGATTGAAAATACAAAATAAAGTCTTGCTTTTATAGACTCTTCATGTCTGGTCAAGAGAACCATTTTGAAGAGTTATAAATTTTAGAAAAACTTAAAACCAATTTGAAAAAGTCAAAACCATTTGAAGAGTTACATCTTTAGATTTATTCAGAAACAACCACTGGTAATCGATTACACAAAGCTTTTAGTGAAAGGATGTGACTCTTCACATTTGAATTTGAATTTCAACGTTCAAAGGCACTGGTAATCGATTACCAAAACATTGTAATCGATTACAGCTTTTTTGAAATCAATTGGAACATTGTAAATTCATTTGAAAACTTTTTCAAATCCATTTTGCTACTGGTAATCGATTACAACAATCTGGTAATCGATTACCAGAGAGTAAAAACTCTTTGGTAAACATGTTTTGAGAAAAATCCATGTGCTACTCAGTTTTTGAAAAAACATTTTCATACTTATCATGATTAAGTCTTCTCTTGATTCTTGAATTTTGTTCTTGATTATTCTTGATTCTTGATTCTTGGAAACTTGAAACTACTCTTGAATCTTTCTCTTGATTCTTGAATTCTTTGGCATCATCAAAATAACCTTTGAAGGAATTGCTTCCACATGTGACACTTGAAGTGAACAAATTATGGTTATCAAACTCTCGAGTTAACTAGCTAACTCTTACCAGTTTACGAGTCCACTTATCCTTTATGAGTTGACTCATGTGTAAATTCTCTTTTTAGTTGACTCTGGGTAGATTCTTTAAACTTTAAGTAAATTCGGTAGACTCTCAAGTTTATTACCGAGTCAACAAGGTAAAAAGAATAGACCAAAATGTAAGTCGTTTTGAGTTATTTTTGTCTGTTTAGTAATAACATACATTCATTTAGTGTGTTGTTCCCGAATAAAGAAATTCTCATATTTAATAACATCAAACTCTTGTTTTCTAATAACATCAAACCTTCAATGAGAATGATCTACCACTACTATAACATCCGCAAGTTATTATTTAACAGTGATGCATTGTTAGACTTGGTTATTTTAGCATTGTGAAATTTATGATTTACTATTTTGCTTTATTACATTGTTGAAATATTTAATTGGTATGTTATTTATATATATTTTGTTATTATTTTTATATCAAGTAGACTCTTATATACAAGTCTACGAGTTGAGTTCATGAAACTCTCACAAGTCTTCATAAACTCTCGAGTTGATCACAACAAATTGAGCAGTTCATTTCTAAACCTTTCTCCAGGCACTTAGGATTTGGATGGATGAGAGGGTGCGGGAAAGGTTGCAAAGGATTGGGTCAACAGAGGAGAGAGGTGGCGTGGGCTTTTGCTTTGAGGTTAAGGAGAGTGTCAATGGCGGCACATGAAGCGATTCTAGAGTGGAAGGAAAAGAGGTTGGTGGTGGTGTGAAGATCTTTGGAAGCTTCTTTGTCCTTTCTTTCTTGCTTTCTAGCCAAATCCGCACACACACACTGCATATATGATATATGTTGACGACCAGTCACAACATTGATTTTTAAAAAATCGATGTTAAATGAGTATTCACAACATCAGTTTTTTAAAACTCGATGTTAACATCATCCTGTTAACACCAATTTTTCTAAAACCGATGCTAATGATGACATTTTATTTACAAAAATGTCACCATGCATTTTTGTAACATAGGTTTTGATGAAAATCAATGTTAACAAGGAGACGTTAAAACTTATTTTTGTAGTAGTGATATTTTCTATAGTTGTGGACGATATTTAATGTTGTAAATTCCTTTAACATAATAATTTTGTCCACTTGTCAAAACTCATTAGAATATCAATAATTTATACTTATTGTTATACATCAAAATCTAAGGTGGATGAGATGCATGGTCGTTTAGACCTAACAGTAAGTATGTTTAAGTTTTAATATTTATTCTAAACAAAACAAAATCACAAATTATATAGTCAAAAACTAGATATCACGAGATTATTTTTACAATTTTTCTACAAGACACACTAAGTTCTTTTAAACAAAAAGCATAATTTGTATGATAATACACAAAAAAAAAAAATCATGATTTTTCAATAAATTTAAAGAAATAACCATATTCTTTTTTCTCAAGATTATAGTAAAATTTGAAGCAAAATTTTTGTAGACCACAATAAATGACCACATGTAAGTTCAAGTCATATTATATAAGCTTATATATACCAAAATGAAGATATAAAAATCATATAAATAAATTTTTTTATTACAAGTAAACAATTAATTAATAAAAAAAAATTACTAAATCATCCGTTAGAGTTAATATTGTATAAAAAATAAAAACTCAAAGTAAAAAATTAATTATTAACATTTAATTGTTTATAATAATAATAATAATATTAATAAAAAAAACATGAAAGATTAACTTATTTATACTCTTTTAGTAACTAAACAATAATAAATTAAATTTCTCTATACTCTTTTAATAAAATAATTGATAACTAAATAATAAAAATAACTTTAAAGAATATATGATAATATTATAAAAAAGAATATATTAATGTTAAGTAAAAAATAAATAATTTAAATAATGTTATATGTATAATTTTTTTAAAAAAGTTTGTATAAAAAAAATTGGGGGATCATGGCCTCCCCTTGGCTTCAATGAAGCTCTACCCCTAAGAACAAATGATGTACATATTCATGAGATTTTGAATACAATTGTTGAATTTAAACTTTTCAACCATCAATTAAAGCTTAAGAATACAATTAAAATTGTAAAATGATGAAACTAGACTTGTACAGATATATAAGAAGTTTAATTTTTCTCTACCAAAGTCTCTTTGGGAAAAAACATTAAAGAATGCAATTTATCTTTTAGGGTGCCAATTAAAGTAGTCACTAAGAACCCCTATAGGTATGAGCCAGGGAAATCCCAACATTAGGCATTTACACATTTGGGGATGTCCAGTTAAGTTTGAGACGGGAATGCAAGACTACTTGAGGAAATTGAGTTTGGAGGGGAAAGAAACATAAAGAGTGTTATTATTAAAGAATAGCATGTTATTGACAATAGATAAGTCTTTGTACTTACCATCATTCAAGAAACAAAAATCATAATTAAATAATGATATTACTCCTAACATTATTAAAAGACAAGACAACACTAAGATTTCCTCTCAAGCACCACCTAAAGTTCAAACTTAATAGCCTCAAGAAGTGTCATTAAGAAGATCCACTAGAGAAAGGAAAAATGTAATTTGATATGATTATGTCATATTTCTTTAAGAACATGAATATGACATTAGGTTGACTGAGAAGGTCTAATTGACTTTAGTCAAGTTATATTATGCTCTAACTCTCAAGTGGATTGATGTCATAAATGATGTAATAAAACCGATGGTTGAATGTGACATTTGGGATATCGTTAAATTGCTTGAAAGTGTGAAACCCATATGTTATAGATAAATATCTATAGTCGAAATGAATTCAATGGATAATATTGAGATATATAAAGTTTGTCTTGTCGTCAAAAGTTTTACAAGAAGTAATGCATTGATCACAAAGAGACTTTCTCTCTGATTTCTTAGAAAGACTTTCTTGGGACTATAATGACACTATAGATCATTTTGATAATTTTTTTTTGCATAAATGGATGTAAAGATTACGTTTCTAAATGGAAACATTGATGAAACAATTTATACAATGCAACCAAAAAACCTTGTTTAAGATGATCTAAATTCTATGGTATGCAAACTAAAGAAATCTATTTATGATTTTAAACAAGTCTCTCATCTATGATATTACAAAATTTATCAAGATTACATCTTATGGTGTTGAGGTAATTTTGGTTGATGATTGTATATACTAAAAGTTCAGTGGGAGTAAATTTATTATTTTGATATTATATGTTGATGACATCCTACTAGCATTATACGATTTATTGTTGCAAGACAGTTATATTACAATTTGTCATGTATTCTTAAGTTTATTTTTTATTGTCCTAAAATAATTTTTAGTTGGAGTGCTAAGGTGATATATGAGTAATCTTGATATGCAACACTAGAAAGTAGTAAAACACATAATGTGCTAATTGAAGAGAACAAGAAACTACATGCTTTCATATCGAAAGTCTAAAAGTTTAAAGATCATTGGGTATTCTGACTTTGATTTGTACGAAATATCTTAATAGCAATCACTCCACATAAGGATCCTTATTTAACCATATTGGTGGAGTTAATATTTTTTGCTATGAGACACCATACTAGAATTTATGACTCCTAAATTATTGTAACTGGCTTGCCTGTTGTTGCCAACATTAAGTAGTCATCATATGTTTATTGGGACAATATCTTAGCGGTCTTATTGAGGATTCAACCAAGTAAAAGTTTTTTGACATAAAGTATTTTATTGTTAAATAAAGAATTCAGAAAATACAGATCTATATAAAACATATAGGGACTCATTCCATACTAGCTTATCCACTTACTAAATGTTTGACACTTAAAGATTTTTCATGAGCACACTGTTCATATGGGTGTAATTCCTGATAGTATCTTAGTTTAGTGGGAGTCTTGCTTATGTTCTATATCTTATGGTTTACAAACATTTTGTTGTTTGGATTTTCTGCAGAAAGAAAGTTGAAGTTTATCATTTTATTATAAGCTTGTTTTGTTTGCAATATTTATGTTTTGTTTGGATTGATCTCTATAAAAAATAAAGTTTGGATCAATTGGAAATAGGTATGACTGAGATTACATTGTATGTAATTTTCATGCTACTTATCCATATTGACCTATGTCATTGAGTGTATTGATGTGGTGGTCATTGGGATCTAGTTACATTTGTTGTGGTGACGAAAGTCGTAGTGATTCCATTATTGATACATGAGGTGGACCAGATTGTTAAGGTGGAAGTCTAAAGGTAAATAGTATACGGATGCACGCTTATGGATTTTGATATAATCGTTATAATATGTAACCCTAGTCGGAAATTGTTGGAATTTTTTATTCCAATAGTTAATGTGGGCTAATATTATAAGACAATTATGTTAACTATTTATCATTAATGGGTTTTATTTTATGTGATCAAATTAAGTGATCCTGTTAGACAACTAAATCAGATGATATGAACTTAATTGAATAGATATCAGTGTTGGCCCATTAGAAGATAATGAGAACCCTATTAGGTTAACACACTATAAGAAGGTTATGGTGCCCAATATATCGAGCCGTTACATATAGTTTCTCTTCTTCCCATTAGAAGAGTTACGAAAGTCCTATTGAGGATTAAAAAGGCTTCGATTGAGGAAGAACCATGAAGCCACCGGTTACGCTATTAGTCGATTATCCGTAATCTCTACAGCATTCCATAACAAATCCTAAAAAGAGTACATAAATCCGAAATCACTTACGGATTCAAATTCTACTGCGTTTGTTTGATCAATCATTATGGATTCAGGTATTTCTAAAACTCTTCCATATAATCTAATGTAACATTTTCCTAGTAGTTATTGATATTTTATAAGGATTCGTATTTTTTTGTTTTTTAAGCAAGGATAAAGATATAGTCTCTTTTTCTATTAAAGGGAACTTCACAAATGAATATGTAATCAAATCAAATACAGTTTTATTTTTTTAAAAAAAGAAGAAAATAGTATATATATTTAACTATTTTCATTTTCCCCTATTTCAACTACTTTCTTGACTAAATCAACTAACCGAGTTTCGGTGCTCAGTCGCCATCCATGTAATTGGGGGTATATTCTAGCTTTGCCTTGTTTAAAGAGGATAAAAATAAATATTACTATTATTGTAGAGTAATTTGACTCACAGTTCAAACTCCTCGTACACGTCATAACCTAGTGTTCATCTTTCTCATACATACACAAACTATAGTGTAGACTGTGTAGTAGCACACATGAAAAAGAAGTGGAAATATTTAGAAATTAATTAAACAAATGCATACTAATTAATGCGGCCTAAGAAATGAAATACAGTGCATATATAGTAATTTGTGACAGAAAAAAAAAGTAATTAAAACCTAATAAGAAAATAAGCTAAATTAAATTAACCTGATATCTAGGCATATAAGCTTCAAATTAATACACATCTATGATTTCCTTGTTCCCACCATATAATTTTTATTCACCTTGACTTTGCTATCGTTCTGATGAACTGCTGCAGGAGCCTTTTCTTTGCTATTGAAAGCCATGATCTCATTTTTCTTTTCCACCTTTTTTTCTGAGCAATAATACTTGTTGTCCTTCTTATTCACTTGCTCCTTTGATTTACTCGGGCCAGAAGATGCATCAGAAGCCATGGAATCGTCACTTTCAACATCACAATGTTGTGCTGCTGCTGCTGCTGATTCATAATCATAATCTTCTTCTAGGAAGCTATGATGATGATGATCATCATCATCACAATGTTGTGCATCCTCGTCTCTGGGGGACCCTATGTACATGGTCCATCCAGATTCATTGCTGTGACATTCCTCTTCACCCCCCAACATAGGTGGCTCCATAGCTAGAAGGAAAAAAGTGTAGGTTAATTAGTTAGTTTTTGAGAAGGGTAAAACACTAAACAAACCAAAGCATGTAGAAACTGTAGAAAAAAATTTAAGTGAACATGAACTATCTATATAATATAATATAAAGCATATTTCTCAAATAGAGGTGAAAAAAGAGCTTTTTCTTGACACCTGAAAAAACTCTTATCCTTTCATCTCTCTGACCCCAAAATCAGATTTTTTTTTTTTTTTTCCATATAGAAAGGATAAAGCCAGATTGCAGCCACAAAAGCCACTTAGCAATATATCGTCTTATTAATGAATGGCATGGCATGGCATGGATGAGACTCACCTCACCACACCACCTGGAAAATCTACATAACTCATTAATTGTTATCTGACTTACCTATTGCGGCAGCAGAAGCAGAGAGAGAGAGAGAAAGAGAGAGAGAGAGAGAAGCTGTCGATGAAAGTGAAACAAAAAGCATAAATATATACTTTTTCTACCACAGTTCCCTTGAATTTGAAAGGACAAGGGGTTGCTGTTGTTGTTCACTTGAGGATTTCAATAATATACTAAGAGAAGAAGATGCGATCATCATCATCATTAATTACTTTTCTCTGCATCGGTCATTAAATATAAAGACATAGCCTTAAATGCAAAATGTGCAGAATTGCTACAGGCTACAAAACTGGAGAGAATATAAGGCCCATTGTTTAAATAGGACCTCTTCATTACCTGATTTAGCTTTTAACATCATTTTAATTTTTTGTCGCTTCATGAGAAACAAACAGGCCCTTTTTTCACCCTTCTTCACTTCTGAAAAAAAAAAACTCAAGTTTTAAGATTTTTCACATTAAGCCCACATGTACTGCTAATTCTTGCTGCAAGATATGTGATCGAGACTTCTCTGGTTCTCTCTGCAGCTCTTATTGCTACCTATGTAGCCTTTCTAGTTTGCTATAGCTTATTGGATAATATATAGTTGGGGAAGAACAAAGTGTCAAAGATATTCTGACCTCAAAACAAAACCTTAATTGCTTTGTTTTTTTCCTAACTAGAAATATAAGCAGATGGTAGTATTATATCATGAGGATTTTATATATTTTCGAATATTAATCATATGATTTTCTATAGATGATAATATATATATCGAGGATATTGTTTTATACGATAAGTTTGATAGATAGAATGTGAATATATCCACTGGGGATTGCATGGTTGAACAAAGTAAATCATATTTCCTATCATGAGAAACCACGTTCCCCACTTTTTTTTTTGTCTTCCACAAATCGTTTATAGGTTAAATTATTCATTTGATCCTTATAATTTCATTTTTTAGTTCATAATAGTTTGAAATTGGTTTTTTTATTTTCTATAATTTATATTTTAATTCTCTTTTAGTCATTGTAGTTTAAAAATATTCTTTTTAATTTCTATAATTTTATGATTATTACTTTTTAATTTAGTCCTTATAATTTTCAAATTATAGGACTAAAAGAGAATTAAAATATAAATTATAGGAATTAAAAAGAATACTTTTAAACTACATGAACTAAAATAGAATTAAAATATAAATGATAGGAACTAAAAAGATAAAAACCATAAAACTATATACAAATCAGTAATTTAACCTTATTTATAAATATCAGGATATAATATATATATATATATATATATATATATATATATATATTTTCTTTGTGTCATAATAATTATTTTAATTTTTTAATCTAACATTAATTATATTTTTGTATTTATGTTAGTTATAATATTAATCATAACCAATAAAAAATATTTTTTTAATAATTATAAAGTTAATTTTATAAAATTATTATTCTTTTGTCCATATTTTTTTTTTAAATAACGTAGAACCACACTTATAATAAGACAAAAGAAGTATTACAAAAAAATTATATAGTTTAAACATTCCGTATGTAAATAAACGAAGGTATAAAGGTCATTATATATTGCGAATTTAAACATTATATTTAATAAAATACATAATATGTTATCTCCAGACCATTACATATCTTTATTATAAAAAAGAATATACACAAACTATAATAATAAACAGTGATAAAGATGTAATTATAATATTATTTAATTATGTTTCATGCACTATTTAATTACAAATAAAATAGTTTGGAATATATTGTGATAATGATGCAATATTATATATATGCTTTTAATTAATTACAAATTGCTCATAAGAAAAAAAATGATTACAAATTTATAGTGAAATAATTAAATGATAAATTTATTTATTCACTCTTTTACTCATTATTATTTTAAAAATATATGAAAGTCATTAAATGCAAATATATATTTTTTTTTCAACAAAAACTCTTATTTATGATTCTTCTTATTCCTTCCACTTACGCTACAAGTTAAATGGTATAGAAAAGGGTAAAATAAAATTTTGGATCCTTATCTACATTTAAAAAAAAAAAATAATCTCTTAAGTTTAAAAGGTTTTACTTTTGACCCTTAAAAAGTATTTTATTAGACCAAAATGACACTTCAACTAAGAGTGTATTTCACAAAATATTTTTGTTATTTTTTATATTTTTTTACTAATTGAAAAAAAATTTGAAACGTTACTTGAAATAACTTTTTTTAAAATACTAATTTTTAGTTTATATATTTTATATATTTTTTTTCCTTGAATATTTATTAGATTTTCTTTGTAATCTTTTTTATTTAAGGTAAATTTTTATAATTTTTTATTTTTTATGTAATTTTATATTTTCGAGTTATTTCAACAAATAATTTTATTAAATATTTATGATTTAATAAGATGATTTTATAGTTTTTAATTAATTTTCAACTATAAGCTAATTTTTCAACTTTCAATTAATTATTGAGCTAATTTCGTCAATATTCTAAGTTATCACACTAACTTAATGACCTTACTAATAGGTGCCAAACATATTTTGGGGCTAAATTGGGTTTTGCCAAGTCACGAGAGCATAGACAGAGAGGGTAAAAAACCAAAAGAGGACTTGCATAATTCTGCTAGTATAATTGACTACTCTTAAAGGGATGGGACCCTTGTTGATTGATGAAGGGCAGGACGAAGACGAAAAAATAGAGTCTCGAAAAGCCAGAAGGGTTTTGATGAGCATGCCATGCCCCATTATTTTTAAGCAACAATTTGGCAGTTCCCCACTTTAAAATCATCCCCATGACTTATAATGGTGTATTACCGGACAGGGTAAGGCCCATTCATTATTCTTCTTGTTTGTCTTTCCGAGGGCTCCACGTAGGAATTGCCGATATGATTCTACGGCATCAAGACAATGTTTTCAAAGCTGAAGGTATGGTTCTCTTTTATTTACGTACGTACTACAATGTGCATTTGAAAACTAATTTTATATCACCCCGTAATAATTTTTTCAATTAAGTGAAACTAGCTAGCTATTAGTATGCTTACATTTAAATGAAGTTGATCAAGAATTGATTTGTCAATTAACTATCATTGGTCAATTTGTATTTGGGGTAACGATACATATATCGAATTTGTGAGGGTTTAGAGGAAGAAATAATGATTTAAATCAAAATGTAAAACTATTAATATCATTGTTTACCTTTTTTATTTTATTGAAATAATCACTCTGAAAGCTGTAAAAGAAAAACATTTTTATTAGATTCATTCATAATCATAAATTCTTGGTCTATATTAGCATAAACCATAAATTAAGTATGATATACGTATGTTATCTTCAAAAGAGAAAAAAAGTGTAATTATCTAAAATTAAAAAATAATATAATTCAAATATCACTAGTGTAATTTACTCTTTGTTTATTACCTTATGGTGCAGCCGTGCAGGTACGTCACATTTGATTTACTATTGTAGTTGTAGTTGTAGCACATGTTAACGTGAATGCTTTTTGACCTTTATGCTGCTTCTGAGGAATAGGTGGGGTTATAAGCTAGCTGTGGCAGACCAGAATTGAGCTAGCTAGGGATGCTCGAATTGGATGTAACCTTCAAATAAATGCAAATTGTACTTAACACGTAGGCAGTATATGTCTATGTCACTTGACCAACATGATGCAAAACTGCTACTGTATAAACATGAGTGAACAAAAAGAAGCACCTAAGAAACAGCGACGCACAAATTAACCTGACCAAAAGTTGTTTATTCTTGACGAAGCTGACGATGAACGGCTTTTTTACTAAAATGGTGATTTTTTTTTTCTATAAATTACATAAATGGATAGATTTTTAAAAAAAATAATCAAATGGTAAATCATTTCTTGAAAGATAATTTCAATATGAAAAAAATCATGCTTTCAAAGATGATTTCATTTTTTCAATTATTTTATAAACAAATTATGACGGTTTAAAACCCCAACACATTGCTTCTAAAAGTATCACGAATTATTTTGTTACATAAAGAAACAAACAAATGTCAATTTTATAATGGCTAAAGAAACAATTATTTTTTATAAAAAAAAAAAACAAAATCTGAAAAAGTGAAATCATTTTTGAAAATACAATTTCTTCATATTGAATTTATCTTTCGAAAGATTGATCTATCTATTTTGGTAATTTATGAAACATATTGCACCATTTTGGTACAAAAGCGGACGATGAACATGGCAAAGTGAAGTGGGGTGATTTTGATTAGAGGTGTTTTTATATGGATTAATTAAAGGTTTAATCCATATTTTTATCCGTTTACTTAAATGGATAGATTCTTAGCCTTTGTTTTTTTCCCTTAAAAAAGCAACTTTTGTCTGTTGGTTAATTATTCATCCAGGGTCATTAGTTGTTTTTATCGCAAATATTATTTATTGGTTTGTTAGCAGGAAGAATCAAAGATCACAACTTTTCGATTCTTTTATTCTTTTTAACCATCCAATTAATCCTATCTTTCCTCCAATTTCATTAGTTAATTCTAACATGACAATTTTAACTATTAATATAATGTTCTAATATTACTAATATGTACTGTTGTTGAGGTGACAATACACATGATACTAACATTTCATGTTGATAATGTCACTAACATGTTATATGCAATTAGGAATAAAATGTACAAAATTTTCAAAATAAGATGAAAACAAATGTAATTAAACCTTTAAGAAATATTAAAAGTGTAAAAATACTAAAATGTGATATTTGAAACTCTTAACTCCTTCCATTTTTATTGTTTAGTTCAAGATAATAAAAGTGTCTCTCAGCAAAATTGTGTTATGATTGATCACTTCCAAAATAAACATTAAGAAAAGATACAAAATGCTAACAAAGAACACAAATATGCAATATTTTATATATATATATATATATATATATATATATATATATATATATATATATATAGAATCATATCAAAAGATATATGTGAGTTCATATTTGGGTAGATCTTCCCTTTACAATAATGGAAATCAGGTACTCATGGAGGAGATGTTGGATCGAGCACTTAGCATTGGACCAAAAGTTATTACTGATAGTCAGGACATAACTCTTTCAACTTAAAAGCGTAACAACCCAAACATCCCGAGTTGACTATGACTCTGGCAAATAGAATGTTACAAAAATAAGGAGGTGTTAGATGTAATACCCTATAGGATATTACCTCTTTTTACTTCTTATATTATTAAATTATGAAAACTTAGCATAGAATAATATCCGAGCTCTCCCGACACACTTTCTAAGTGCTTTATCATTTCCTTGTCTTGTTTGCTTTAGGTCTGCCTCGGTCTTTGGTCTCGTTTTGCTTGTGGTGAAGGTTGTAACACCCTAAAATCTAGTATGAATAATATTGCACTTTTCCTTTATTTAAACTCTGATTAGATAACTGTGTTATTTAATATAGTCAGGAAAGCATTTTACTTTGGGAAAACATGAGTAATTTTTTTTCCTTTTCTTTTATTTTTCTTTTTATTTCTTTATTACTTGCAAGTCATGACAAAAGATAATTTTCTTGGTAAAAAAATGCATCTATCAATATACTTTAATGAGTGCAAAAAATCATTTTTGGATATAACCATACACCCTTTTTAGATGAAAGAAAATACAAATGAAATAAACTTTAATTGCTGAAATATATGTAATTAATGCATGAGTAAGCGAAAATGACTGAACATACAAGTAAAAGTCTGATGCTAGGCCTACCAAGAATAAGTACATATAGAAGTAAAGGTCCTAGACTCAAAGCAATCATCTCTAACACCAAACCCAATATGGAAACTACACCCAATAATAATTCAGCAGGTGTTTGCACATAACTGGGATACCTAAGAAAGTGATCCACACCTCTCACGTTGGGTATCCGCCACCTTCAAGTGCACTCATCCTCGAGATGGAGAGTTGTCTCTCTGCCCGTCGTATGATCCTAAAATAAAAACATAAGGGGTGCGTCTTTCCACTTCGTCAACCAAGACACAAAAAACCCTAACATGAGTCAAAATACACATGACTAACAAGCATTGTGTTGTGGTTATCTACCGGATCTCACATGCATATTAAGGCATCACATCTTACTTTCTCAACATATATAACACACTGGTCAGCTGTCATTGGAACTCCCAGAACACAGTGATCTTATAACAATTTAGCTTGGATGATTTTCAAGAGTATGCCCTCACCATGGTATAATGGCAAGCTCTCACAAGCCGCCTATGTCTCGTATTTTTTGGGATTGCCAAGTCAACATTGAGGAAAATATGACCACAAACTCAGCGCCACATCCCCAAGAAATAAGTCAGCGAACATTCCTTAAGTGTCACTCTATAAGGTCATCCCAAACTTTGAGGACTTACTCATCAACACACGCCTCATTAAGTGTTCACTTTATTGTCACTATGGGCCTGGCTGCACAGGAACAAAATGACATCAAAAGGAAAAGCAAGCTCAAGAAGCATCCAGACATAATATCATCACAAAATAGGGATTTCATCCACACCTCATGTTGGAAACCGCCAATCGATCTCCATCTAGCGAGCTCTCACAACATCCAGCATGCCCCCCATTTGACTATCTTGAAGAAAATCTCTATATTCTGCTGCGATTTTAAGTCCACTTGCACATCTCTCAAGTGCATTATTCTCTCAATGAAAACACCTTAGTCACATGGGCACTCATTCTCGAGTTCCTGTGAACTAGCACAAAGCATTGCATGTCGTTCGACACACACAATGTCCACTAGAATGGGGTTATAGTCCAAAATGGGACTTGTGCTTCAATCCCTACATCGATCCCACAAAGGTGCACATCTTTCGAGACACCATGTGCCTACTAGAATGGGGTCCTAGTTGACACTAGGACTTATGCTCGAGTCCCTATATCCATCCACACAGACCTTAACACATAAATCATTATCGTCCACAACACATCACATGCAACAGTTGCTCGGGGTCACACCTTTCGACGTCCAATTAAAAGATCACATTCCAAAGTTATAGTTCCCAGGATTCACACTCTCTGAGTCTTTCAATCATAAACAAACAGATCCTAACTCATGGAAAACATCAAATTCAACACACAAGACTTAGACAAAAATTAACAAGGCAACACATCAACACTTAGTGAAAATTTAACAATTTAATACATCAACATGCATTCAAAAAACTTAGCTTTGAAAAAAGGGCAGATTCAAGCCTCTGTAAAATTTCACAAAAAAGATATCATTGAAAAATTTTCATACAAACTTAAAGGAAATTTTCTTATCTTTCCAACAACGAAAATACTTCATTAGCAAAAATCTACAAAAAAAAGAACTTCACTTTGAACATAGTTCAAAGATTTGCGCATTTCTACCTCTTCCCAAATCCATAAGACTTTACATTTTACAGCGTGAAGTTAAAAGAATCATATTTTCAGAAAGGTAAAAGTTATACAAAAATTTGTCATATGTTGCTCTCAATAAATTTTTCTATCTAACCCTGTTTCCCAAACATCAAAATTGACTTTCCTACAAAAACCTTGTTTTGCTTGCACCTTTATAAAATGAAGATGAAATCCATATTTTTTTTATAATTTACATTCCTGAATTTCTTCTCTTGTCTTATGAACAATAAAGCTTTTATTCATATGACAACCACATAATCCAAAAGCTACAAAAAAAACCTATCATTGTAAGACACTCATTGCACAACTAGTTAGTCACCTTGCATGACATAGATGGGTCTCATCTCTCAAGGGCTTCAACAAAAAAGTTGTTGAAAATTGAGCCTGGAGTAAACCAAAACAAGTTTCATGAAAATCCAACAACTAGATTTCATTGTTGGCTCAAAACACTGACATTGGCCAAAAGGAAAAAACCTTCCAGCCAACCTTCCCCTTCTTATTGCCCATTTTAAAAAATCCAAACTTGATTTATAAAATCTAAAAAAAATGGATAGAATCTCCTTTGTACTAGAAGCTCTTCCAAATCATTAAAATGAACAAAAGAAGAAGAGCGAACATGCATGCAAAGAGAAAAATTTCAGCTTTTCAAAATAGTTTCAAAAAACATTAAGAAAAGACATTTTTGATGCGTGCAACACAATGCAAGATCAAATCACCATGGTTTCCTCCTTCAAAAAGTACCCATGGGGGCTAAGTTCACCATAAAGACCCCCTTACCACTGAAATTCAATTCACACAAAAATGATGAGAGGGTAAGGGTGCAAGCTCTAGGCCTTGCAAGCACATTAAAGGCTAGTGTTGAAACTTTTTTGGGTGATTCCTCCTTGGTTCTTGGTGGTTCAAGTAATTGATAGGGGAAGATGAGATGTTTGTGCTTTGGGTTTGGTTCATCTGAAGAAGAGGAGAGAAAATGAGCCCCAAACTTGTGGACAAAGCTAGAATGAAATAAATGAAGTGAGTGGGTGGGTGGAGTATGAGGTGTTTGGATGAATTTTGATTGGTTAGGAGTGTGGGGTGTGAGGGTTGAGTGTTGAAGTGACTAAAAAGGGATAGGGGAAGTCATTTTGATCAGCCCCTTCTCCCATTGTTCAGCTTGTTATGATTGCTAAATAAGGTTTACATTGTGTAATTAATTTACATAGTGTAACCTTACACTGTGAATTTATTTTTCTCGCACAAAAAATAATTTTCTACTAACTTCAATAATTAAATCTAATCAATAAATATTTTATTATAAAACTCAATACTTCAGACATCAAACAAATTCCAAGAATCAATTATTTATTCTTGTTCTTAAAATAATTAAGTTACAATAAAATATCCCCCGCAAAAGAATTTGTGGGTAGACACTTATCGACAATTAATCACAAAAAAAATAGTTCTTAAGAAAGCATTCCACTTACAAATAAATAAATTAACACTTTGATGTCTAATCAAATCACAGTCCATAATTTATTTTATCATAGTCCATTTTATGCTGAAGAACATATTTATAATTTGTAGATCTCGCTTGGCGAGCTCGTCTGGCTAAGTGGGAATCCACTTTTGGCGCTAAGCGTGACCTTTCGGGCTGAGCGCAATTCCTCTTGGGTTGGAACTGCGCTAAGCGTGCTTCTTGTGCTAAGAGAGATATCCAAAAGTGTTATTGTGCAAATCCCAACGATCAAAATGTGAATATTTTGGTTACGAACCTACAATCCAAATTTGAAGGCAATCCAACGGTTAACGAGTTCAAGATCGCAATTTTACCAGAATTGGTTTAGGTAAAACTTGAAATCTCATCATTTCAACCTAAGTCAATAAAACTCTACATAACTCAACATCCACATCAAGAAAATCACACATGCCTAATTTATGCAATACCTCAACTCATCCAAATAAATCACATAATCAAATAACATGAGAAATACATTAAACATTGATTTATAGTAAGCAAAATTCTAGGGCGTTACAACACCACTACTGCAAAATATGGATTCCACATCGACCATTTAAGATTGATTCTAGGAAAAGTGATGTTAACCAAAAGTATTGCGATGACATTTTTGTAAATAAAGTATTATTGCTAACATCAGTTATTAGAAAATCTATGTTATGTCTGTACCTTGACATTTGTTGCTTTAAAATCGATGTTGTGTGTGTTAAGTTAACATCGTTTTTTTTTTTCAAAAACAATGTTAACTTCACACACACAACATTAATTTTCTTAAAAACTGATGTTAACTTCACACACACAACATCGGTTTTCTTAAAAATCAATGTTGTTGAATACCCAATTTTGCACATAATAGTGTCATTCGTTCCCCCTCACTTTTTCCAATAGTGACCTCTTCTGCTCCATCAACAAAACTACAGAACCATAGCAGAGGCAATTTTTGAATCAAAGATTCTTCGTTGGAGAATTAAAAGCAGAGAATCTAAGCTTTGCTTCTTTCCTTTCAAAATAGAGTTATTCAATCCCTCGTGATCCTCGATGCTCTTGAGAACCAAACTATTAGGGTTTTATTTCATGATAGATTTAACTTATAGGCCAAGTGTAACCCAATCATAATGTAGTAACTGAATTATCATCCAGGTTGTCTCCCAAAGGAACAAAGAAGGAATTTCATGTAATTATTTAACTAAGAACTATATTTTTGTATTTCTATGTTGTGCTTGTCACAAAATAGAAATAACATAAAATAAATTGCAATAAAAATTAAATGACAGTAAAATAATTAAGATAGAAATACTAGACTAGGATGGTGACATCGATCTTGATAAATGAATATCTAGGTTTGGACTTGGAAGTCGCTCGATCCATTGTAACTTCACAATTCACTACTCATCTCTCTTGCTCATTCCCAATTCACTAATGTATTCTACCCCAGCTCCAGCATGGTCGCCGATTCTAAACTACTTGACCGATGCTCAATCCCTTGGATATACCGACACCAACCATCAACATTAATGGTCAAGAATTAGCGAGGCTTAATGAAGATTATTCTATCCCTAAAGATAATCTCAATTAAGTACTTGATTCATGTTTGGGTTTCAACAAGGCTCACCAAAGTACAAGTCAACTCCTAAATTCATCTATAAGATGGCCAATCAAATAAAAATATTAAGTACGAAAACCAATAAAGAACTGAAAATGAAGTATTGAATTGATAGAATTAAAGAGAATATGATTCATCCTTTCCTCTCTTAGGTAGAAGGAATTGTAATTATAAAAATAACACAATGAAACCTAGAGTGTCTAATGGAATAATCGAATAATGAAGGCATCTAGTAGGTGGAAGTCTAAAATATAATTCTAAGAACTACTCAGGACTTCTACTCTGTTACATTGAATGTCTAGCCTCCTATTTATAGAATTGTAGATGGGTTTAATTAAGGAGATAATCACAAGAAATTACAAATAAATAGTATCTCTAATTAATTCAACTAATTATCTTCTTGTTCAACTGATTTATCCTTGAAAAATATTTTGCTCTTGATTTTTCTTGTTTTTATCTTCAAGTTTTGCAATTTCTCCTTCTAGAACTTTCTGTTGATTTTGGGCCTCTTGAGCTTTGGCACTTAAGCGAAATTTTTTTACTGAAAAACTATCATAAATTCATTAAAAATAACTAAAACATAAAATTCTACCAAAGACAAAGTAAAAACTGAATTTAAAGCTAATTTGATTCAAAACAAGGCCTAAAGTTAACTAAAATGTCAAATATACATTACAAAATGCATATGAAAATTCGATAAATTTGACGTTTATCACAAACCTAAAACGATAAAGACTCCTTCAAGAAATTCAACTCTAGTTCTCGCGATTACTCTGTCGTCGACATTGTCGAGAAAGTGAACAAGTTGATCCATGAAGCCTTCTATTTTGGTGAGGAAGAATTTCTTCTAGTGAGAATATTTTGCTAAGTGGAGCAGTTTCGCGAGCAAAGCGAACCAGAGGGAGTTTGAGTTGGTTTTCAAATCGGTGACGGTTCATATGACTTGGTCTTATGAAAAGATCGATTTCGGAAGCAGTTTAGTGGAGAGCTAAATCAGAGCAGATCTTGATGAGGCTTTGGAGAGTGCCATTAGGGACAAAGTCTTTGGTTTGGAGGAGTTGCATGGTGGTGAGGCAGGTGTTATTGCCTGCGTCGAGCCAGCGTAGGATGCTGGAGCATAGGTGAATCTAGTGTAGAGGCTGATAGGGGATTTCATGATGTCAAGGAAGATAAGGCACTTGAAGAAGCTGGGAACAGTTATGCATAGATCATCTCTGGCTCTCACCATGGTTGAGTTGAGCTAATGGAAAAGGAGTGATTAAGAAATGAACTAAACAACATAAGGAAGCGGGAGATGGTGCAAACAAGAGAATTGGGTGTTTAGAGATGGAATGGGATAACAAGAGTCAATGGTGGGTGACGTAAGATGTTTGTTCTTTTTCGTATATGAAATAATAATCTTCTTGATTAGTTGAGTGTATTATTCTTTCTGTTCATTTCCTTGTTGTTGTTGTACATATTGTGTCAAGTATAGGATAACTGACTTCTGAAAAATATGTCTTGATAGTATCTTTCTTGATTACAAGTTTTTCTTCCCTTCTTTTTCAAATAAATAACGGGGAGACTAGATGATCATATTGACCTGTATAGTTTCCTAACTTGTTGATTATTTATTTGTTTGTCTTTATTCATGCCATGCATGTTTAGTCAAGCATTTAGTTTCTGTGAGAAATTTAAGGAGAAGTTGAGCAATTCTGATGATTACCAAACATTCTTGAAGTGCCTTCATATTTTCAGCAATGGAATCATTAAAAGGAATGATTTGCAAAATTTGGTATGTGATTGTCTCTATGAGTCACATACTTAAAAGTCTTGCAAGAAGACATTTTTCTACTTTTACTCATATACTTCATTTTTGGGTATTCTTGTTGACATTGAATTATTTAAGTTTCATTGCTTGCATTATTTATCTTGTAATTTTATAAAGTTTCATTAATTGAAGTATGAAGATTAGTTGATACTAGTTTTGCTCAAAATTCTAGAAGACAATTTATAATATGATTCTCATGATAGATCATTCAATGCTTTTAGACAATTAATTGTTATTTATTTTTTGACTGATGGTAAAATATCCATTTGACCCAAACTTAACTTTTACTAGACCAGTCTTGTCCATTTTTAGTCCACTTTAATGGCTTTGGTAATCCTGGTTGAGAGTTGATCAAAACCATTTCTACCTTTGGTATGTAAATAGTTGACTTTCTTCTAGAGCAGTAGTTTGTTATGTGTCCTAGCATGAATCTTGTGTTTAGATGATGTAATAAGAAAGTATTATGCTTGCTCTTGATGTTGTTTTCCTTTATTTAATGATGGTGATGTAAAAGGATTATTATGTTTTGTGTTTATTAATGTGTTGTATGCACTACTACAGAAAGATGATTCTACATCGGTTCTAAGACACTTTTGATGACGGTTTTGAACCGTCTTTGTAACCAACGTTGTAGAAAGTAAAAACTTTCCATGACGACTCTTGAATAACCGTTTTAGAAAATTTATACTTTCTAAGACAATTATTTTTCTTAGAATCATTTTAGAATGTATTTCTTTTTAAAAAAAAAACAAAAAATATTGAGGATTCTAAAACGATTTTATGAGAAAACCATCTTAGAATGTATCAAAAAAATAAAAAAAAATATTAAAAAAAGTGAACTTCCTCCATTGGCCTTCAGGTTTCTAAAAATATTAGCAATATTAATATTAATATTAATATTTATTTAAAAAATAAATATTGAAATGATAGATTAAATAAAAATAATATGATTAAATTTACGCCTAGCAATATATTGCCTTTTGTACAGAAAACTAAATAGAAAAATTTATAATTTTGGATCTTAAGCGCATTTAATAATACCAAACTACAAACATAGAGGCAAGCCATAGGCAACTACATCGTTTGGGGACTAAGAAAGATAAGCTCATTTCACTCTTAGAAAATATGCTTTTTACATCGGTTATTTACGATTTTTTACATTGATTTTTAACCGATGTTGAAAGTATCGATGTTGAAAGTATTATTGCTAACATCGGTTTTCAAAAACTGATGTTAACATAAAACTAACAATATCGGTTATCTAAATAACTGATGTTATGTATTAAGACTACACCAAAATAAGTGTATAAATGGTGAACGTTGGCATCGGTTTTATACAAAAACCGATGTTAACCCATACAATAACATCGGTTTTTTAGAAAAACCGATGTTAACTTTTACGTTAACATCGGTTGTATATAAAATCGATGTTAACCTTTTTGTTAACATCGGTTTTTATATAAAATCGATGTTAAGTTAGAAACTTTGACATCGGTTCTGTACAAAAATCGATGTTAATGTGGGAGTTATCATTTACGTTAACATCAGTTTTATATAAAATCGATGTTAAGTTAGAAACTTTAACATCGGTTCTGAGTAAAAACCAATGTTAATGTGTGAGTTAACCTTTACGTTAACATCGGTTTTATATAAAATCGATATTAAGTTAGAAACTTTAACATCGGTTTTAGGAAGAATTGATGTTAAGATGTACGTTAACATCGATTTTTTCAAAAATCTATGTTGTTTGTGTATATTAATATCTGTTTTTGTAAATAACCGATATTGTTTTTAAGGTTTTTTTTATATACATTTTGTGTTTTTACAAAAAAAAAACCCAAAATTTAACCTATAAAAAGCAATTTCATACCACAATTCACAACAAACATCATTTGCATTCTGCTTTCAAGCAGTTTTTAGCATAAATCTACAGTAAACTATGAATTGATAAATATGAATAAAAGATTTATTAAGAACTATCAATAAATAACATTCAATGTTCAAATGACATAGCAAATTGCAAAAATGTAAACCAAGTAGTGTAAACTAATTAAGTAAGCTAAAATGAATTGCCTAAGATCCTAATTTTCCTAACATCCTAAGTTTGATGTCTAAGTCGGAGATAATGTTGTGTCCACTGAATGCGAAACGCCTTTAATCTCTCAGGCTCCAATGGTCTAGCCTCATTAAAATACTGCATGATCAAATAAAAGATAAATTAATAATGTAATACTAATTATAAGAAAATCAACTTTGTTTGAAATAAACAATTACCGCTTCCCAGTTATTCCTGAAACTTCCTAAGATGATGGTGGACATCCAGTGCATGACGTAATAGCCGCACTCAGTGCTTCCTTTTTGTCTATTACACTAAATACATAATGAAATTTGGATATTAATTAAACATTAACTATAATTAGTGTATGCACACATAAGCAGTATATATAAGTAGAAGTTTTATTTAAATCACGTACCTTAACAACAATCCACCTAGCAGCAGCCTTGGATTTAGGCTGTGGAGTGTCATCAAGTCCTTTCAATGTACTGTTGAATACGAGGAACATTTAAAAATTGATGTTGTTCAGTAATGCCAATGCAAATGTATTGAAAACAACATTAACCTGTTAGTTATTCCCTTAAGGTAGTTGTCTGGCCTGTTATGCAAGGAACAAAACCAGACAACAAGGTTTTCCTTGGGGAGAATGACCACCATTTGCCAGTGTCTGCTGCAGTGGAGACAAATATGGGTTATTGTAGTAGTATACATTATTTAAATTCAGTTCTTTTGTTTGACTTACCCATTTAAGTAGGCTCCAAGGTAGACATCGCGTTTTGAACTCTGCATCCAACTCTTGATGTAACTTTCAGTGTCAAACTGTGATTGCCCAGATCTCTGAATAGACTGTGGCTTGAGGAATCCATACACATCGAAATTCCTCGCTCGCATACTTGTTTCAGTCAGATGCCTGTTGTTGTTAAGACAAAGTTAATTATGTATGAATTTAAAGCAATAAGTTAGGTAATTAACAATAAGCTAAATTGACTTACAAAATCCATAATTGTAAGACAAATATATTGAGACATTGACCACCGTGTGTGATTTCAGAGAGATCTTCGTGCTTTATGTACAGTGGGAAGTCTGGATTAAATACCTCGAACACAGTAGCATCCCAGTTAACCTGGAAAGGTTTCAAGAAAAGATCTGGGATGGTCAATGTCATCAGATATAGCAGATCATCGACCTCAAGATCCGGGCTTTGTGGAGTTTTTGATGGAGAAACAACTGCCTGTTGATCAAACATAGTTAAATAATTATGTTGAATAAATTAATTGAAGAAAGAAGCATATAATCAAAGTAAAATACATGTTCTGATAAAGGCTTCACGAGATGTGTCAGCTAAGCAAGCAAGGTGTTAAGTGCCTGCTCCACTAAGGTAACCTCATCAGTGGGTACAGGAACAGGAGCCTGTGCATCTTTAACCTCCTCAACACCAACCTTCATTTGGCCAGGCAACAAAGAAATGTTGTAAACTATTGATCCCTCATAAACTCTTCCTAGGGCAACCAGGCGAGGATGATTTGCTTCAATGTACAACTCGCACTTGTTTGAGTCACCCATCTCAGGATCGTTCCCTGAGGGATCAACACAACTCTCTTTTGTGATGACATGAGAACCTGAGGGACCAACCATAGGCTCTGGAGGCAGTGCAAGTCCCTGAGATTGCATCTGGGATTGAAACTGGGACTGCATCTGACTGAAAGATGCCATCAGCTGTCGAGTCACTTTTTCTATGATCGACTCCTCTAGCTGGTCCCTGATTTGTTGGGTCAGCTGCTGTAGCTCTTCAAGAGGCAGAGAGGAAGAGTTGCAGGACGTTCATGGAGCCGATCCGAAATATTGCTTGATGGTGACACCAACTCCAGCAGCACGGACACGGGCAGGGTGCTCTACTCGTCCAATGGCGGCAGTCAGGACATCCTGACATCCATGAAGAACAAACGATCCCTGTGACGCCTGCTCCTCCAAAGAATCATGTACAAAACAAATATATTTGTCTTAGGCATTCACAGAATAAACAAACATAGTTAGAATTCTTAATTGAAAATGACTTACGATCTTCCCAGTGATTTCCTTTGTTGCCTCAGACGTCATCTGCCCAGTTTTCTTGGTGCAGGCCATCTTCCACTTCGTGTGGCATCTGATGGGAGATGGAGGGTTAATGACACCCTCAGTGCTTCTAGACTGGGAAGCTTCCTCCAGTTTCTTTTTGGTCTTCTCAGCCATTAGTTTTTGTTCTAAATATTCATAACCCCCACGAGACAACACGTGGGGGGCAATGTTTTGCTTCTGGATGGCCTGTGCCTTTTTCCATACATCCTGAAAAAATCAAACATTAATGATACAAATTACTACAATGAATTATAACAACTGAATCTTTTGTGGAAAACAACTAAAATGACAAAGTACATATCTCCCACGAAGGGTCTCTGCGTGTCTGACGAAACTGATCCAATTTCTCCTTGCTAATGTCGTATTTTTCACAGATAGTGTCGTCCACACCGTCCTGGTCGGCTACAAGGGTCCATTTCCTAGTCAAGTCTAATTTAAACTGCCGCCACCTCTCGCCGACAATCTGAAGAATTTTCTTCTTTGTCCTACTGTCAGAAGCTTCAGGGATTTCAAATTCTGCCTGACAAATAAAAAATTAGGTTTTATTGTAAGTCAATTATAAATTTTGGCTAATAAAGAAAATCAGACAAGCAAACTAAAATACCCGAGTATCCTCCCAAATCAAATCCTTCTGAGTAGTAGGGACTTCCTTCCAGGTCTCGTATATGACGTCGACCTTATCACGAGTGACAATTCCCAAATATGTTCTTAATTTCTTCTTGTGGGGACCGTCAGCCTTGCCTGTCGTAGGATCAATGTTGACCACTGGTCTCTTTGCCCCAGGTGGTCTAGTGGCCAAGGATTGTAGCCGTGTCGCTTTACATGTCCACTTCTGGGTGGGCAGAGACACTGATACTACTGCAAGAGGAGGAGAAGGAGGAGGAGGCGAGGCAGGTGGAGTAGCCTTGGTCCTGTAAAGAGAAAAACTTGATTTAGTTAACATTATCAAAAACCACAGTATGAGTTATTTAAATCAATTTACCGAAATCAAATACATAATTAGAAAATTACATTAGACGATGTTAATTAATTCTCTTTCATCATGATCATTATGATTAGCATGAACATCGTCAGCTTCTTCTTCTCCAACGATGTTAGGAGTGATTTGTATGGACAAAGGATTAACATAAGTGTCCATTTATGAATCATCATCTTCTACATTAATACCAATTGTTTTCTCGTGTAGAACCACGCACCACCTTTCATCACAAGGGTCTTACACATAAAATACTTGTTTAGCTTGTTCTGCCATGATGAAAGGGTTATTGTGGTAACCTAGTTTCTTTAGGTCTACCAACGTAAATCCTACATCATCGGTTCGCACACCGGTGTTACTGTCAACCCATTTACATTTGAAAACACATACAGTAAATTTGACATAGTTAAGCTCCCAAATTTCATCAATGAACCCAAAGTAAGGGATGAAAGCTACACAGGGATTTCCATCAAGCACACTTGCGAAGTGTTGAGATTTAGCCCTTAGGGTGACCCCGCGGTTTTGCATTGTACTTTTGTCGTCTTGTGCTTTTGTATAAAAGGAATACTTGTTTATATCGTATCCTTGCCAAGTTATAACATTTCTTTTAGGCCCATCTGCTAGCTTTCTTAATGTTTCTGAAGCATTTTCATCAGCAAAGATTGTATCTTTAAACCAATCAAAGAAAGTCTTGTTATGTTTTTTCAACACCCAGTTCTTTGACATTTTTGGATTATTTTGTTTGACTAAAGCTTCATGCTGAAGTATGTATGGAAAAACTTCATTATTGTTGTTCAACACATACAAGTGAGCTTGTAACAAATCTTCTACACTTGGAGTGATAACATGCAATCCTTTTGAACCCTTATCGCCCACTCTTTCGTCATGTCGAGACTCAGGAAGCCCAATAGGTTTAGCCTTTTCAATGTACTCTGAACAAAATTCAATGGCTTCTTCTGTAATGTACCTTTCAATAATAGATGCTTCCGGACGATGTATATTCTTCGTATACCCTTTTAAGATCTTCATGTATCACTCAACTGGGTACATCCATCGCAAATAAATAGGACCACAACATTTGATTTCTCTAAACAGATGAACAATTAAGTGAACCATGATGTCAAAGAAAGCTGGAGGAAAATACATCTCCAACTGGCACAATATAATTGTGGCCTCATTTTCAAGGTCATCAAACTTGACAAGATCAAGGACTTTGCTACATATGGCATTGAAGAAAAAACACAGGCGAGTTATGGATAACCTGACTTTGTTAGGCAAAATGTCTCGTATGGCCATGGCTAACAATTGTTGCATCAGCACGTGAAAATCAAGAGACTTTAACCCCACCAGCTTAAGCTCCTTCAACTGCACAAGACTCTTAATATTTGAAAAGTATCCTTGTGGGACTTTGACCCAGTGCAGACACTGACAAAAACTGATCTTCTCCTTTCTGGACAAAGTATGACAAGCTGGAGGCAAATATATTTTTTTACCATCAGACATTGGATGCAATTGCGATCGTATGGCCATCTCAGCTAGATCTTGACGGGTATTCAAACCATCTTTCATCTTTCGTTGAATGTTAAGGAACGTCCCAATGACACTGTCACATACATTTTTCTCCACATGCATAACATCAATACAATGTCTAACATCTAGATCAGACCAGTACGGCAGATCAAAGAAAATGGACCTCTTCTTCCATATGCAAGTCTTACTTTTATCCTTCTTTTGGGTCTTTCCAAATACAGTATTCAGGTGTTCAACCTGCTGGAAGACCTGCTCACTAGTTAACGGTATCGGTGTAGTTTCGTGCTCTTGACTTCCATTAAAAGCTTTTTTCAATCGTCTGTAAGGGTGATGAGGTTTTAGAAAATGGCAATGCCTAGTGTACATTGTTTTTCTACCATGTTTCAGTTATATGTAGCTTGTGTCTTCTTCACAGATGGTGCATGCATGATGACCTTTAACATTGTAACCGCTTAGATTCCCATATGCTGGAAAGTCATTAATGGTACAAAAAAGCATTGCACGCATTTCAAAAGTCTCCTTGCAAAACCCATCAAACACTAAAACCCCCTCATCCCACAACTTTCTCAGGTCTTCAATCAACGGACTTAGATAAACATCAATGTCATTTCCTGGCTGTCTTGGGCCCGATATCATCATAGACAACATCATGTATTTTTGCTTCATGAACAACCAAGGAGGGAAATTGTAAATGACTAGTAGAACTGGCCATGAACTGTGTTGAGTGCTTAAATTGCCATATGGCTTCATTCCATCACTGGCTAGTCCATGCCTAAGATTTCTTGCCTCTTTGCCGAAATCCGGATACAAACCATCAATATTCTTCCACTGCGAGCAATCAGTCGGATGACAGACCATTCCATCAAAGTTTCTCCCATTTTCATGCCAGGTAAGGTCTTTTGTGTCGTCTCCATTAACAAAAAGATGCTTAAACCTTGGAATGATGGGAAGATACCACAACACCTTCACTGGAGGGCCCTTCTTTGAGTTTTAATCAGAACTACAGTCCTCATCATCCTTCACTTTGTACCGTGATGCCCCACACCTAGGCATTTGGATATTTCTTCGAATTCATGCCTATACAATATGTAATCATTAGGGCAAGCATGAATCTTCTGATACTCCATACCCATCGGACACAATATCTTCTTGGCCTGATAGCAGCTTTTAGGCAACGTGTTTTCCTCTGGAAGCAGATCGTGCACTACTTCAAGCAGTGAAGTAAAGCTTTTGTCACTCCACCCATATCTGACCTTGACATTAACTAGACTTAACACCGTCGACAACAACGTCAAGGAATTCTTGCACCCCGTATACAAAGGCTTCTTTGAGTCACTCTACAATCCTTCATACATAGGGGCATAGGCTTGCTAAAAACACTCTTGTCCAAGGTCACAAATCATATCCTTCAAGCGATCTCTCATTTCTACATCAAACGGTTTGGATTGAGGCCCACTCTGCATGTCTGTCATTTCACCATGCCATATCCACGTCGTATAATTCCTCTTAATTCCATCATACAACAGATGCTCTCATATGTCATCCAGTATTTGTCGTCTTCCATTCAAATAATTGATGCAAGGACAATAATATTTTCCTTCTTCATCCGATTGACCTCTTTCTAAAGCAAATTGCAAGAACTGCTCCACGCCGACCTCATATTTTGGGCTGATGGGACTTTCATTCATCCAACTTTGATCCATCTAAGTAATAACTTTGTGATACTCACAAAGTTATTAGATGCATGGAAATCTCACTTTTTTTATTATAGGTGTGGCCTTATCCCATTTAGGAAGACAGTCTTTTATGGTAGTTTCATACGTCAGGGTTAATTCTATTTTGTTAAATTTGACAAAATTTCGGCAGTATTTCGCATTGGTCTCCAAGTACACGACATGAAATCGGTGAAATTAATTTCCCGATTATCAAGTATGCACTTAGAGAACCACTCAAAATGCATTGTACCGAAATTTCATCAAATTAAACAAAATAATGTCAACCTTAACGCATGAATCTTGTGTGTGTGTGTGTGTGTGTGTGTGTGTGTGTGTGTGTGTGTGTGTGTGTGTGTGTGTGTGTGTGTGTGTGTGTGTGTGTGTGTGTGTGTGTGTGTGTGTGTGTGTGTGTGTGTGTGTGTGTGTGTGTGTGTGTGTGTGTGTGTGTGTGTGTGTGTGTGTGTGTGTGTGTGTGTGTGTGTGTCATGAGGGTGTGTGTATGTGTCTCTGATGAGGGTGTATGTGTGTGTGTCTCTCTCATGAGGGTGTGTGTGTGTCTTTGATGAGGGTGTGTGTGTGTTAATATGCTAACATCAGATTATGTAGATCTGATTTCATTCTTCTTTATTTTCCTACCTTGGCAGCATAAACTCAAACAACAAAGATGGAAGCAAACATTTGATTCCATCAAGTGGAAGATACATAGCAGATTGCAAGTGGCTAATTGTTATGATTGTTCCTACCTAGGTAGTTCCTATAGTGTGCTACTTAAAACACTGGATGTAAGGAGACTGATATTGGCATGTACTATTTAAGCTACCCTTGAAATAACTAAAATGGTTTACTCCCATATATCAATCCAAAATTTTAAAGTTTTTGGGAGGAGTGAAGAACCAAGCAACTAATCCCAATCTATAGGATTAAGTCTATCAAGTAGGAGAAAAGCAAAAAGGAGGAGTTTTAATGATCTGAAAATTTGAAACCCTGAACTAGAACGTTGTTGAATTTAATGTGGTAGAAAGTGAAGCTAGTTTATCAAGCTATATAGATATAACAATAAGCCTTTTTCCATTTCCCAAATACAGTAAATAATGCAATGAATACAAAAACAGTTAATTTACAAGCATATGGAGCTATGAACAGAATGCAAACTCAGATGTATGTGTTTTGAATGGAGAGATAAATTACGGGTATTCAAATCCAAACATGAGGAAATATACCATATGAGGATATACGTTGCAGAGGAAGAAGAAAATCAGGAATCAGAATCAAAACAAGTGAATAATGAAAAATGCAGTGATGAAACACATGGAGATGGAGAACAACATCAACATATATCACATTATGAGAAATGCAGTGTACCTAGAGATCAACAATTGCAGCAACAAACTAGTGTCAAGCTGGGTTGGAGTGAGAGCAACCAACTCACGGGACAAACTTAAACTGCTCCTATCTAGAAAAAAACACACACACACACACACACACACACACACACACACACACACACACACACACACACACACATATATATATATATAAATTATTAGAGAGCCTTTCATTTAGAGAGGCCAATCATTGATCTCTTTAGGCCACCTTATCAAAGATGGAAATAACTCATGTCAGTTTTAGAAAACGCATTAATGGACTTACTCACAAGTAAATATTTGATATCATGTTCTAATTATCACTAAAATTTGAGCAGTTATCACCACATTATTTTATAGACTCTATAATTTGGACTGCAACTTGGTTTCCTTATGTATGTTGGAAACCAACATTGATCTTTCCTTTTTTTTATGTATGTTGGAAATTTGGAAAACCATTCAACCAAACTAGCTACTCCTTTCTTTATCACTTGTTTGGACTCTAGCTACCTATCTTTGGCTTCTATGATTCCTCAAGGGCCATTACTCCAACAAAAATAATATTTATTATTATCATTGGCTATATAAAATAACACACCAGCCAATTTATCTAGAAATAAACAAATTCTCTAATCACCCTCATTAAAATTCTGACTTCTCTAATTTTCTTACATTTTCTTTTTTGTTGAAATGCAGGTGGCACGGTTGTAGGCACAGTTGATGCAGGTAAAAGCTCAGCTGACTCAGAACCTAGTGGAGTCGAGGAACATAGAGAATAATCATCGGTGGCAAGGGAATAATAACAATGTTACATGACAACTAATGAATCATCCATTTTGTCCCAGTTACATGAATCCTATATCTCCTCAAAGCTCACTTGATTCAATTGATCACAACATCATGAATGATGGAATGAGCATGCAAGATATACAAAGCAGAGAGGATTTCCAAATCCAAGCTAAAGAAAGACCATACAACAACAATGACTAGGGGGAGCTGCAAGAACTAACACTAAGGATGATGAGGAACTGATTAATTATGATTGGGTTAGCACCAAAGCTAGCCTTTTCATTTTCTAGAAGGGTGTTCCTTAATGTTTAGGGGGAGATGGTCAGTCTTTTGCTAGTGTTGTATATATAATGAAAGTGTTATGAAGAAAAATTGGTCATAACTGATAATAAGCCTAAAGTTTAAACTAAGCATTAGGCTTTTTTCTGTTTGTGGATTCAATCAAAGACAAAATTAATTTTTTGCAGCCTAGCTAGCTGAGTCTGTCTCTCTCTTTCTCTATATATATGCATGCTTAATGTTTTCGCTCAAATTAGCAATGGTTAAATTTGAGTCTAGAAAGTAATGTGGTGATAATTGCACAAGTATATATATATAGAGTCCATTAATGATATCAAATTAGCTAGTTGAGTCTGTCTCTCTCTTTCTTTAGGCCAACAGTTAAAGCACTAAAATTTGATATCATGTGCTAATTGCACAAGTAAATATTACTCACAAGTAGCAAGAGCGACTTTCCAATGCATTAGTACTCGAATTTGAAACTCATTGAAAAGGCCTGGTCTTAGGAACTAAGAATTTGATTATGTTTGTGTGTTGTGTGTGTGTGTGTGTCTGTCTGTCTGTGATGAGGGTGTGTGTGTGTGTGTCTGTGATGCTGGGCACTATAAGATGGTAAACATTAGGGAGGCATTGAGACTAATGCAGACGGTATTATAGAGAAACCATTTTTGTGGGGTAGGTACGCTTTGGAAATGTCTGTTGTTGTTTACAAGGATTGGGTTTTCACTGATCAAGCATTCCCCAATGATCTTGTCAAGAGGTAAGTAATCTTGTTAAGTTTATTGACAAGTTAGTAATATATGTTGCTTAAAAAATAAAGAATCTAAATCTATTTAAGTCATCAATGGCAAAGGAAACAAAGGCTTCAAGTTTGATATAAGTCTTGTGCTCCATGATCATCATGGCTATGCTGCTTCTCTGCTGAAGAAGAAAAGCAAGCAGGAATTCCAATTGAGTCTCGCATCATTCTTGGTGATAAAGTGAGGAACTTTTAAGTGCACAATCTGGTGAAGTTAGATTGATCAAAAGTTGAAAACTAGAGAAAAATGTAATGGGAGGGGCTTTAATATATGAAAAAAGTGAAAGACTTAAAAGAACTTAGTCACAAGCTCAATGAATGAATGCTAGATGCTGCCAGAGGTGTTAAATGTGAATGGCAGCATTAATTGGATTTAGAGAGAATATTTCCAAACTGGTATATAGACTGGCTGTGACTGAGAGTGAGTGAAGAACAACCCTTTTTATATATTCCGCAGCTCTCTTTCACTTACTTGTCACCTCCTTTATTATTATTATTATTATTATTATTATTATTATTATTATTATTATTATTATTATTATTATTGTTGTTGTTGTTGTTGTTGTTGTTGTTGTTTATTTATTTTGGTTAATGTTTATCTTTTTGAGATCAAAGTTGAGCCTACGCAAACTTTTTTGAATCCAAAGTTGTTAAAGTTTTACTATATTCAAAAGTGCTTACTTCCAGGCATAGTTAGATGCAGAGGACCCAACTAGTAGTATTTTTTCCTATACTTGTCGCCATTCTTACAGGAACTCCTAAAATAGTATTTAACAAAAGAATAACTGAAGCATATGACTCATTATTCTTGCAAAATAATATGAAACCCATTAATGCTATCAGGTTAGCCTAAAATCCTTCCCAGGTATCTCTCAGATATGATGCCAAAAAAGCTTGTTACGGGGGCAAAGGCCCGCCACACTTTTGTTTCAATTCAAGAATACTAAATATGTATGTATGTTGATGCAGATCTATTCAAGCAAAAACATTCTAAGACATGTAAACAAGCACTGAAAACTAATCATGTTTGATTAAACTGTGGAAGAAAATCACAATTTTATCATTACATAATGCATATTTATTGAAGAGAGAGAGTAAAACAGACAAATCTTAGTGGCAAATAAGTAACAAACTGACACAGTAAGCACAAAACAAATCCCTGAGTCTGAGAGTGGAGCTAGAAAGGCAAATCTTTATGGAAAGGAAGGACTTGTGGGACCGAGCCGGGGAGAATAATGTTCTATGTTCTTATAAGGGAACCTAGAGAATGAACAACTTTTTGATAGAATGAGGACCAAGATGAGAGTGACTTTTTTTGTTACACGAATGTCTGATTTTGTCGTAAAGAATTGTGTAATTTGAGCTGCCAACTTTCCTAGAATAGAAGTATCCATCACTTGTGTAACTGTAATCTTGCTGTGTTTCACCCAATCCCCTAACAACCAAATTCCCTTTGATAACCATAGTACCCTGAGCATCCTGCACATTTTTGAGAGAGCTCTTTGAAAATCCAAAAGCCAAGCTCGTATACTTGTCCACATCAAATCCCAATGTAACATTTGAAACGGATAAATAAGTATCGTCGCCCTGATCCATTTCATCAGTGTCCAAGTATAGGGAAAATTTTTTGTATGTGTCCTAAACAAAGGGAAAATTTTCAGCTATCATTACTCCTATCATTCATCACCTAGTTGTTAGCTTGAATCCCTAGCTAATTAATTTTTGTGTTAGGCATCTGCATTGCCTTTTGTATTGCCTCCAGAATACTGAAAATAAGTGCAAAATAAAAATGAATTAAAACCAACAAGACCCAGGTCTCTAGTGGGGGTGATTATTATTTTCTAACACAAAAGCAACCTAATAAGTCTACCCCTCAAACAAAGCCCACTAGCAATCTACCCCTCCAGAAATCACAATTCTCAATCAGACAAGATAACAAACAAACAAACAAAAAAGTTCTAATCATACTCATACGCATCTAGCAAAATAACAATATTTACATAACCATACTCATAAACCAGATATAACCAAAATTATAAAATAGGCACATTGGGAGCATGAAGCACCTTGCGAACACCAACGGACTGAAATTCACCACCTTGAGCACCTTGTGAGCACGAACCTCCTTGCAGTGACCACCTGGGTAACATGCAGTTACAAAGAAGAAGAAAAGGAGAATAAACAAACAAACAAACAAATAACAACAGGAACAACAACAAGAAGAAAACCCTGCACCGTGAGGTCGCGAAGAACAAAACCCTCTACCGTGAGGCTGTACCTGGGTAATGTGCAGTTACAAAAGCCTGTATTGTGAGGTCGCAAAGAAGAAGAAGAAGAAAAAAAGAGCGCGAGGAAAATAGGGCTCGCGATCTCATATTTTAAATTATAAGTACAACATCGGTTTTCTTCAAAAAATAAATGTTAATCCATAGATGTTAACATAATTATTTAATATCGATTTTTGAAAAACTGATATTATTGTGTATGCATTAGCATTGATTTTTTGAAAAATCGATGTTAAGAAGTATACTTTATTTATAAATATGTCACCGCATTTAAGTTAACATCAATTTTGTCTAAAACTGATGTATATATATAATCATGAATAAATAACTTAAATACATACTTATTCAGATAAAAATTTACATAATGAAAATTTATATCACAAGCAATTAAATAACTTTCTCCATAAAACTTCTTAAACTTAGCTAAAAATTACTTTCTTAAAAACTTAACCAAAAAGTGTGCCTGAAAGCTTATTATATATATGTACGTACCTGAAACATCTATCCATGAGCTTATATAAGATATTAAAATTGTATACGTATCCCCAAATAATTGCCTAATTGTTGTTTACCTTGACGGAAGACAAGTTCAAATAAGATTAAGGAATTTTGTGATAAGTAAGCAATATCCATGAATATTTTACATCTATAACACGTTAAACAAATTAATAGAAATATAATATATTAATTTTAAAAAGAATTTGACAAAAAAATATTATTATTTTCAAAATAACATCTAAAACTCACTCAAATAAACCAGAGAGTAAAAATTTAAGGTATGTTAATTTATTCATTCCAAAAATTTAAGTTATCCGAGCTGCTTCTACTAAAAGCACGTTGTCAATATCTGTTAATTTATTCATTCCAAAAAAGGCTTTTTTAATAAAGAGAAGAGATTTGGTGAGAGAGAGAGAAAAGGGTTAAGGAGACATGTAGATAGAGATTTGATTATTATTTATATAAAAAAAAATTAATGATAGCAGCTCGTAGTAGTAAGTAGTACTTGGTGTGATGGAATTTAGAGTGTGCACGTGGTTCATGATCTTTTCTGCTGCACTACCACTACTACTGCAAAGGTACACGCACACATAGTCTCACCCACCAAAGCAAAAATAATAAACAGTTATGGCTAAAGAGAAGTAAACATCATTAACAGTTATGGCATTGATGAAATCACAAGAGGGTTGATAGAAATTGCAGTTCCTTCCTTGAGAACGTTACCAAGAAGCAGCTTTGCTAAATAGTAAATAAAAATTGTCACTACATTTTGGTTTTATAAATCAATGAAGTAGCAAATAAAAATAATTATTGATATACTCGGGAGTCATGGGATTCAATTTGTTTATGTAATAATAACAACAAATAAATGCTCATTTGAAATTTTTTTAATAAAACTTATATAAGAATGCAGGCACAATTCTATCCAAATTTCTTTACGCTTACTAAAGTGTATAGCTTACCAATACCGCCATCAAGAAACGACTCGTGAAACACAGAAGCATCAACAACAACACCAATACCATCACTGGGAGGCAACATAAAACCTAGAAGCAGAAGCAAAAGACCCAAGGCATAGCCAGCTATTGGTTCAGCAGCTGCAACCAACTGCTATTTTATATTTACTGCCATTTTATTCATTTTGAAACCAACACATAGACAAATGTATACTCAAGACAAGTGGCACTGCAACATTTATCACAACACTACAACATTTTCCCTTGATGCTCCATAAGAAATACAGCCCCGCATAATTTCAAGCAACAATTCAAGCTCATGTTTTAATGAATAAGATTAATTTTAATTTCCTAATTTCATTAAATAACAATCATATTTAAAAAAAAAATCGGTGACTTAATGAGAATTCAATCATAAAATAACAATCATAATTTAGTAACTTTAAAGTAACCCAATACTTCACCCTATCTCCAAATTCCTTAAAACAAAGTTCTGACAAACATTTTTGAAAATTAATCATAACTAGGGGTGAAAATAAGCCGAGTCAAGCCAACCTTTATTAGACTTGAACTTGACTTAAGTTGAATACCCAAGGCTTGATCTTAACTCATTACCTGCCATAGGCTTTTTTTCAAAGGCTCGGCTTGACTTACATAAAAGTTCGACTTTGTCTTCAAGTCTATTTAAAAGTTTGCTTAAAGATATCTTTGATCAATTAATTATTTTAAAACTTAGTGAAATATTAACTAAAAAAAGAAACTTATAAAATTTCGTATAAGTAATGTACAAATCCAAAAATAATTGATAAATAAAATCATATTGAATTCATGTCGTTAAAACACAAAGCTTAACAAGCTTTTTTTTTATAGTAATAATAGGTATTTAATAATAATAATAATAATAATTATTATTATTATTATAATTATTATTATTATTATTACTTAAACAGACTGACTTGTCAAGCTTAACAAACTTTTTTTATAGTTTGAGTTTGATTTTTTTATCTAAATTTTTTTAAAAAAACTTGAATTTGACCTTTATAGTAAACAAGTCGAGTCGAACATTAAATAGGCCAAAACAAAGACATTTGACAAACTGCTTGACTCATTTTCATCCCTAATTATGACATTAATTACATGTTATAAAAGAGTCAAACTTTTTAATTATATTAAATCTAATACGAAAAATAAGGAAAATGAAAAAGAATTATCATTTTTAACACATGTGGTGATTAATTTGTATATACCATTCAAAATTCTTTGTCTAAAATGTTAGCTATAATTCAAATAGAAAATTAAATTTTGTATAACTCACATAATGCGTGGATTTAAGAAGCCACCGTATTCATCTTGCAAAGCTTGGGGAAGATCCCAATAAAAAAGAGTCACAAATAGTTGTAAGCCTGTGATGTTGAACTTAGTCAATTACCATTATTTTCAACTACCCAAAGAAAAGGTTGCATGCAAACTTCAATTAAAAAATATATATATAGTAAAAGAAGTTTGGATTTTGACCGTTAGCTATTAGTTCGTTGATGAGGCTGTTGTAATATTTGACTCCTTCTTGATTTATGCCCCCTTTTAGCTTTCCTTCTGCAAATTTACAAGCAAAATGAAATAATTAATGCCAAACATTCACTTAAAGTAAAATTAAATAAAAGATACAATCCTTTTTTCTTTGAAAGAATAAAAGATAGATTTCTATGATCTTGAAATTCAACTCACTTGAAAGAATTCTAGACCAAGAGATGGAGAATCTATAAGCATCCAAATTCATATATGTCAAACAATTCATAGGTAAAATAATGCAATATTTGAATGCTGACTTACTCAAATAGCAAGTAAACATTTTAATACTAATAGAAGGCATGGCATAAAATAACTTGACTAATAGGTTTCATTTGGGCTCACAGTAACCTTCAGGGAAATGCTTTATATATATCTGTTATTGCAATAGAATGAATATATAAGACATATAATTTAACTAATCAAAGACATTCAAAAGTTTTGGAAAGCAACAAGGAACAATAAACAAAAGAATAATAGAGAGAAGACTAAGGCAAGAGACTTACATAATAGAGAATTAATTTGGTCTTAGACTTGTGTGGTTAACCATAAAGCCTATGTATCTAGTTCTAGTGTGGGCGAGCTTTGATGAAACCAGGGGATACAAGGTTTAGAGCAAGAGATCACAAATATGTTCAGAGCGTGTAACTACTTCTCTTTTCTTCAAGTATAGCTATTGTAGACTTACTCAACAAATGTTCAATGTGAGCAAACGAGCTTTAGCTTCTTCCTGTTGTGAGTCTTAAAAATTGATTATGCGTGCGAGCATAATCGTTTTTTTAATTTTAAAAACTGTGTTTTTCTTTTTTCTATAAAAAATTGTAAAATTAGATTACGAAAATAAATTTATGTTTAAGGATAAAATCGTGTTTTTTTTACTATAAATGTATAGTAGTAACATAAAACAGTTATTAGCAAGACTGCAAGTCAACTCACTTATTTTAAGCAAGGACAATACGTGATGGATGACCTCATGGACACATTTAAGTCTTTAACAAATTACTATGTAGTTAGTAAATAGGAAGGGTCCAGAAGAAGATAAATTAATTTATTGACATGCTATCTTAATCTACTCACTTTTAAGGTAAGGATTAGCGTAAAGAAAGAAAGTTGCTATCTTAACCAGGGGAAACTAATAACCTCCCTTGAGGTCATTGACGACATCATAGGGAATAGGGGTAACTGTCTCCAACGTTGCCCCCTCGACCATGAAACCAGGTTTGGGACCCTGAGGCTGTCTCTTGGTGCTGATCTTCTCACCCTTGGCCTTGACCTCAGCCTTGAGCTGATCATTCTTGATTTTCCTAAGGCGGAACTCCTCAGTGCACCTCGATGGCATAACATGCTCCACACGCACGTGAATCCTCTTCCTTATGATTCTGTTGCCGACCTGAATGAAACATCAAAAGGTAATTTCAATAAACACCAAATCCCCAAATCAATGAGGCATACACATAAAACCCTAGAAACTAAAATTAACACACGGGCAGAACCCCAATCAAGAAAATGCCTTAAAATATATATGAAGGGTAACAATCATGCGCAGAAAAGATAAATCATTTCCTACAAAACGCACATGAACCTTGAAACCAAAATCAACGGTACAAGCTAATGAACAGCAAAAATCAACAATTAAGATAGAATCGGAATTGGAAGCCATAGTATCACAATAAAAAACACATAACAAAACAGATTGAGAAGCAGAAAAGTAAATAGAGTGTTAGGGTAAGGAAGAGAGTGGGTAAGGAAGAGAGTGTGAGACCTGCTTATTGACTTCGACCCCAACAGCATGTTTGGTGGCATTCCAAACGCGACCGGTGCAGCCATGGTATAACTTGTGTGCAATTCCCTTGTGGATGACGCCGTTAACCTTGTGGATGTACGTTGACATAATCGTCAACGTGGTAGGTTCTGAGGTATGTGGTGAGGGTGATGGTACCCTTCTTCCTGAAGGGACGAGAGAAGGAATCTCTAGTGCGGGATCTCAAACCGTGACCAGCCGACATTTTTGCTAGGGTTTCTCTCTCTCATTGCTCGACTTTAGTTAGGATAGAAGGATCACACTTCAAAAACGCGATTGAGGAACGGCGTTACTTAAAAATGCGATTGGAGATTGAGGTTTGCTTTGGGAGCCAAAATGGAAATCATGCCAGTCTTGGTCTAGCTCCGGCAGCCAGATTGGTCGCACTGGCTGCTTGGGAGGCGGCCGAGCAAAGCAAACACCTGGTGGCAGACATCGTGAATGAGGAAACAGTACCAAGGGGTTTTGCCTTACTAGGGTCGAGCTCCCAACATTGGAGGAGGGCAGAGGGGTGGTGGAGGAAGAGGAGGCAGGCAGCGGTGTTGGCACCGAAGCCGAGGAGGGCGAGGGGGCTGGGGGGAACGATGGGAGGGAACGCTCTAGGGTTTGCGGGGAAGAAAAAGAGTGAGTGATTAGGATTCCAGAAGCCTCTCACTACTACTCACTCTTAAGTCTTAAGTGTGAGCCAGGGATCTTAAGTATTAATGTTGCTTTTCACAAATACATTCTAAGGCGGTTTTATAAATAACCGTCATAGAATAGCTCATTTAAAGACGGGTAAATAAAACCACCTTTGTTTTAAATCTCAATATTTGCAAAAATGCCACCGGTATGCTTTCTAAGACGGGTATATGACAACCATTGTAGATACCGAGTCATAAAATATAGTTTTTTTAGTAGTGATGAATTGTAATAATGTGCCAGATGCAAGGCTTTGAAGGGCTTGTTGGTGTGAATTGCAATCCTTTCATGCTTTTCTTGATGGGTTGTTGTTAGTGTTGATAAGCTTGTTGAGTGCATGAAGGATTTAATTGCTGGATTCTGATAAGTAAAAGGGCTAAGCTACTTACTAAGCCTATATTTTTTTACACCTTCAATTCTTTTAGTCTTGTTATTATGTATTCATATATGTATGACCGTTTAAACTGTCATTGTAACTGACTTTTTAATAGTTGTTGTAATGATGGTTATTATTTGCTTATTGGCACAACATGTTACTCTAGCTAGCTTAGAAAGGTGAAGGGTTTGGAATTTAGTGTGTGGGTAGGATATATTGATTGTAGTGTGGTCATGTCATTATGTAGTGTTTACAGAGGTTTATTTTTAGTTAAACTTTATAAAGTGAAGGAAACAAGAGTCCAAAGGTTTATTTTTTTTGAACGATGAGCAACTTGATTAACTGGTTTCATATCACATCCTTTGAGTTAGAATGTTGATGGTCTAGTAGTGCGGTTACATTCTCTTACATCATAAAAATTATATATGGTATTACTTTTGGTTTTTTCTTCCTTCCAATAAATTCTTCAATTGTTGTTATAGATATGTAATTACTTTAATGTCCCTGGCCTAAAATAACCTAGATAAACCTGGTTTTAAAAAATGGGTTGGATTTTAATCCAAACCACTTCAAATGGTTTGGTTTGGATACATATTGGATTTGTAAAAATCCTAACCATGTCCACCCTTAGTGCCTGTTTGTTTGAGTTCAAATTGAGAAGAAAAGGGAGGAAATTTTCAAAAATCAATGTGGGTCCCATACCTCTTTCTCTCTACTTTAATTCAAATATTTTTTCACAAGTCTCTTCCATTCTTTTCTCTTTTACACAACCAAACTCACCCTTCTTCCTCATTGATCGTTCACTTTATTGTCACCATGGGGTTCGACTACACAGGTATAAAATGACATTGAAAGGTGAAGAAAGTTCGAGAATCATTCAGACATAACATCATCACAAAGTAGGAATTACATCCACACCTAATGTTGGAAACCGACAATTGATTTCTGTCTAGTGAGCTCTCACAACATCCAGCACAACCCCCCATGTGACTCTCGTGAAGAAAATATTTGCATTGTGCCTTGAGTTTGCTTCCCCTTGCACATCTCTTAAGCACATCATTCTCTAAAAGAAAACACCTTAGTCACATGGACACTCATTCTCAGGTTCCTATGAACTAACACAAAGCATTGCATGTTGTTCGACACACATAATGTCCACTAGAACAGGGTTATAGTCATCACTGGGACTCGTGCTTCAATCCCTACATCAATCACACAAAGGCGCACATCTTCTGAGACATCATGTACCCACTAGATTGGGGTCCTAGTCGACACTAAGACTGGTGTTTGAGTCCCTATATCCACCCCCACACAGGCCTTAACACACAAATCATTATCGTTCATAGCACATCACATGCAATAGTTGCTCGAGGTCACACCTTCTGGCCTCTAATCAAAATATCACATTCCACAATTATATTTGCTCGGGATTCACACTCCCCGAGTCTTTCAATCATAAACAAATAGATCCTAACTCATATGGAAAACATCAAATTCAACACACAAGACTTAGACAAAAATTAACAAGGCAACACATCAACACTCAGTGAAAATTTAACAATTCAATACATCAACATGCATTCAAAAAACTTAGCTTTGAAAAAAAGGGCAGATTCAAGCCTCTATAAAATTTCACAAAAAAATTATCATTGAAAACTTTTCATACAAACAAAGGAAATTTTCTTATCTTTCCAACAACGAAAATACTTCATTAGCAAAAATCTACAAAAATCATTAGCAAAAATCTACAAAAAAAAAAAAAAGAACTTCACTTTGAACATAGTTCAAAGATTTGTGCATTTCTACCTCTTCCCAAATCCAAAAGACTTTACTTATACAATGTGAAGTTAAAAGAATCATATATTTCAAAAGGTAAAAGATACACAAAAATTTGTCCTATGTTACTCCCAATAAATTTTTCTATTTGACCCTTTTCCGAGACACCAAAACTGACTTTCCTACAACAACCTTGTTTTGCTTGTGCCTTTATAAAATGAATATGAAATCCATATTTTTTTTATAATTTACATTCTTGAATTTCTTCTCTTGTCTTATGAACAATAAAGCTTTCATTCATATGACAACCACATAATCCAAAAGCTACAAAAAACCTATCATTGCGAGACACTCATTGCACAACTAGTTAGTCATCTTGCATGGCATAGATGGGTCTCATATCTCAAGGGCTTCAACACAAAAGTTGTTGAAAATTGTGTCTAGAGTAAACCAAAACAAGTTTCATGAAAATCCAAAAACTAGATTTCATTTTTGGCTCAAAAACCCTAACACTGGCCAAAAGGACTAAACCTTCCAGCCAGCCTCTCCCTTCTCATTGCCCATTTTAAAAAATTCAATCTTGCTTTATAAAATCTAAAAAAAATGGATAGAATCTCCTTTGTACTAGAAGCTCTTCCAAATCATGAAAATGAACAAAAAAAAAAGAAGAGCGAACATGCATGCAAATTGAAAAATTTAAGCTTTTCAAAACAATTACAAAAAACATTAAAAAAAAAGAGACATCTTTTGGTGCATGCAGTGCAATGCAGGATCAAATCACCATGGTTTCCTCCTACAAAAGGTACCCATGGGGGCTGAGTTCACCATAAATATCCCCGTACTACTATAATTCATTTCACACGAAAAATGATGAGAGGGTGAGGGTGCAAGCTCTAGGCCTTGCAAGCACCAAAAAAGCTTGTGCTGAAACTGTTTTTTTGGGTGATTCCTCCTTGGTGGTTCAAGTAATTGATAGGGGAAGACAAGAGGTTTGTGCTTTGGGCATGGCTCATCTAAAGAAAAGTAGAGAAAATGAAGTGAGTATGTGGGTGGTGTATGAGGGGTTTGCGTAAATTTTGATTGGTTAGGAGTGTGGGATCGATGTGAGGGTTGAGTGTTGAAGTGACTGAAGAGGGTTAGGGAAACTTGTTTTGCTCAGCCCCTTCTCCCATTGTTCAGCTTGTTATGATTGCTAAATGAGGTTTACATTGTGTAATTAATTTACATAGTGTAACCTTACACTTGATCGAATTTACTTTTGTCGCACAAAAAAATACTTTTTTTTTTTACTAACTTTAATAATTAAATCTATTCAATAAATATTTTTTTTTATAAAACTCACTTGAGACATCAAACAAATTCCATCGATCAATTATTTATTCTTTTTCTTAAAATAATTAAATTACAATAAAATATCCCCCGCAAAAGAATCTTCGGACAAACACTTATTGACAATTAATCACAAAAAACTTAATTCTTAAGAAAACTTTCCGCTCACAAATAAATAAATTAACACTTTGATGTCTAATCATAGTCCATAACTTATTTTATCATAGTCCATTATATAACTTAACACTGACCATTAATTAAACAACACACAAAAGACAGTTCACTCACAACGATTATTAGGAAACACTAATTTCCTCTATTTTCCTTTATTTCCTTTAGTTACGAAATTACTTAAGACACATATTTTGTTATTATAATTAATTAAATAAATCTTAATTAAATCCTAATTAAATTTCTTACGTAACAATTTACAGGGTTGTAAAGTTCAAGGTGTTAGGAAGGTGACATGGCCCTGAATATTTCTCGTAATTGCGTCCACGAGTCTATTGATCGAGGTGCCAGGGAGTGTAGTTTGTTTAAACGATAGAGGGAAAGCTCTGCAAATCAGCGTGGCAGAGGCTCTACGATACAAAAAGACGACGCTTATTTGATTGTTTGGATCCACCATTGGGAGATGTTGCAGATGTTTAGGGACTGCAACGTTCATGACTCTCTCCGAGAAATGCATGGTGAAAGGAATTATCTTGTTTTCTATTACTACAATAGTGAAGACCCCATCTTCTTTCGTTTTCTTGTTCATCGATTCTGACTTGACTTCTTCGTTCAAGGATCCCGGATCCAAGCCATGATGTGCATTCAGCTGATTATTTCATTAATTGTTGATTCTTCCATTACAACTCGTTGATGATCATCTTTTGTGCTTCCAGAGTGACTCTTTGTTGTTGTATCATTGAAGCTAGGGTTTTGACAGACGGATCCACCTTATTCATCGTTTTCACGACAACGACACTAGATCTGGTCGTCGCCAGAGAATTTCTCCAGTTACATATGCTTGAGTTCCAATGTGGCGGGTGTCGTGCGACTTTGGAAGAGGTAGGAAGTGCTCCTTCTTTTCCTTTTTGCTTCAGGAGTTGTTCGTTAACCGTTGAAGACTTGTGATTGCGTGTTTCCACCAATTTACCGTACAAATTTTCAATTTGACTTGAGTTAGCGAGTCAGCGTTGGAGTGTTTGATGTTTTTGTGTAGTTGCTTCGCACAAACGGCGCCAATGTTCGGTAAGGTTGGTGGAATGGCCTCCGGCATGGCGGAGTAGGCTTTGCTTCAGTCGCGTATGGTGGAGGACCAAGAGAGGGGAAGAGAGGGAGAGAGTAATCTTGAGATCTATTTTTGATTCAGATCTAGTGTAGATCCACAATAAGTTCAAGTTCTCCAAGTCTTTCAGCCCAGGGGCTTCCAGGTGGAAGAATCTGTTGAGGGCATGTTGCCACGTGGGTAGAGCCACTGTGTCGGTATTCCACGACTCTCTTGATATGGAGATGGCATGTCTCAGGTTAGAGCCGTAGATACCCTCGTAACAAATTAGAAAGACGGAACCATAAAAATAGTACACACATTGAAGTTATCATCTATAATAAAAATAAAAATAAAAACAAGGTATTTGTATTTATAGCATAGGAATCCATAAGATCAGACTTATTTGTGTTATATGGAAAATATGCATGTGTAGTGTTAAGAAAATGAGCTATTTATAAAATTTTATAATTTTAAAATTTTAAATTCAATATGCTGAAATTTACCATGATTTATCGTTACATATGCTAAATGTCGATCTTTAATAATTTTAGGTAAAAAAACAAGAAGATAAATTAAAATAAATGAATTCTTTTTAATGGAGTCCAATTGTAAAAGGTAAGTTTTGTATATCTTTTATCCATAATTTATATAATTTTTTCTAAACATGATATTTGTCTAAATCAAATTAAATCACCTTAAATCTACTTTTTTTTATAAAGAATTAATTTTTAGGAAATTATAATAATAGGTTATTAACGAGTGATCTAAAATTAATTGTTAAAAACTAAAACAAGAAAAGATCAACCAAACAACTAAAAAAGGAAAGATATATTTAGATAATAGTTGTTTATAACGTTTATGGTGTTCAAGCCTCGCTACTCTAATATAAATATATTCCAATTATACTCTGAAATCAATTCATTCAAGAGAAGCGCAAAAATAGTGTGCCACAAACAAAAACAAAAACAATATGAAGTTCACTATAATCACAATATTTTTTTCTTTATTTCTAGTCGACTTTGGTTTTGCACAACAAGGGGATCTTGACATATCAAGATTTGGAGGAAAACCGAATTCAGATATAAGCCAGGTATCAACATGTAACAAAGAATTGATTTCACCATTTGATATAAAAAATAGGTGTAGTCTTTAAGGTAAGGTAGGATGTTTTTAATTATTATCACTTCTTTTTTTAATTGATTTGTGATTTGAACATTGTAAAAAGGCTTTCTTAAGTGCCTGGACTCAAGCATGTGCATCAACAACTGCTGTCAAAATTGTGATTCCAGCTGGCACATATCAAATGGGTGCAGTTGATGTAAAAGGTCCTTGCAAGGCTCCTATTGAGGTTCAAGTTGATGGAACAATTCAAGCACCTACAAACGTAGTTAACCTTAAGGGGGCAGACCAATGGTTAAAGGTTCAACATGTTAACTCTTTCACCCTGTCAGGGAAAGGAGTTTTTGATGGTCAAGGTCCAACTGCTTGGAAACAAAATGATTGTACAACAAACAAGAACTGCAAGATGCTTTGCATGGTAACTAAATATTAATTTTGAAATTAAACAGTATAACATAACTTGTGCCTTTATCCAACACAAATTTAATGCCTTTTATGTTTTATTTTACAAATCTCAACAGAATTTCGGTTTTAATTTCCTCAATAATTCAATTGTCCGTGACCTTACTTCCAAGGATAGCAAAAACTTTCATGTGAATGTTTTGGGGTGCAACAATATGACATTTGATGGGTTTAAAATTAGTGCCCCAGCAGAGAGTCCCAACACCGATGGGATCCACATTGGAAGATCCACAGATGTGAAGGTTCTTAATACAAACATTGCTACTGGAGATGACTGTATCTCATTGGGTGATGGTAACAAAAATATAACTGTCCAAAATGTGAACTGTGGACCTGGTCATGGCATTAGTGTTGGAAGCCTTGGGAGGTACGATAATGAAGAGGCCGTTGAAGGTCTTCTAGTTAAGAATTGCACTTTGAACAATACAGATAACGGTCTGAGGATTAAGACTTGGCCTAGCACGCCATTAACAATTACAGTTACTGATATGCATTTTGAAGATATTACCATGGAAAATGTTTCGAACCCTGTGATCATAGACCAAGAGTATTGTCCATGGAACCAGTGCTCCAAAAAGGTATTTAATTCCTCATCCAGTAATGTATAGGCTGATCATATTATTTTAGTGACTAAATAGTTCATTCACTAAATTGATTTAAAAGACTGATTTTTGTTCCATTTCTTTTTCTTATGATGGCATAGAATCCGTCAAAAATCAAGATAAGCAAGGTTTCCTTCAAAAACATTAAGGGCACTTCAGGAACTAAAGAAGGAGTGATTTTTATTTGTAGTAGTGTTGCACCATGTGAGGGTGTAGAGATGACTGATGTTGATCTCACATTCAATGGAGCTGCAACAACAGCTAAATGTGCTAACGTCAAGCCCGTAATAACAGGAAAAGCTCCTACTTGTGCAGCCTAGAATGAGCAACTACAATAATGCCCATTTTTTTAACAATGTTCTTATGGTTTTTTCCTTTCTTGAGTTAGCAAGCCATCCCCATTAAAAGAGGAGATGTCTAGCTAGTAATTGTATTCCCTTGTAAATAAATACTTCAACGCAACTATTCAATAACAAAGGACGTCTTCTTTATTTATATTATTAAGGAGCTTGTAATATGTCCCAAATATGCATACCCAAGTTTAAATTTTAGAAAGTGTCATGGAATGATATAAGATATAAATGTAAAACTTGAAAACACAATGACTTCATTTTTTTTATTAATGCGTTGCAGTATAGCTATTAATAGTACAAGACTCAATTGACCTTTTCCACCGGTGAATTGATTCAACTAATATATTAAAATGGTTACACAACCAAACTTATTCAGAAAGTTCTTAAATTATATCAAACAAGTGTAAAATATTTTTTTAAAATTTATGAGAGTGTAACCTAGGAGGAGGAGGAGATTACTAATTCTTCCGTGAGGTGAGATTTTTTTTAGTTATCAAAATATTGTTAAATATGATGATATCAGTATGTCAAATTTATAATTTAGAAATTTTACTAAAGACTATCAGATGTAATGTGAAGCTTTAGTTTAGTAGAATTTACTATTTAAGCACATGAAATTTAGGTGAGAAATTTATATTAATATTTTATATGTTCAACTGTGTTTTGTTGATATGGAGATAGAGTAAATTAGATGAATGTTAAAAAATATTATTAGTTAGATGTAACACCCTATTTGATACAACCTCTTTTTACTTCTTATATTACTAAATTATGAAAATTTAGCATAGAATAATAACAGAGGTTATTATGCGGAAACTTAAAGTTAAAGATACATTACATAAATAAATCCAAAACAAAACTCTTGTCACTTATGTGTCATCAAAACATAAGCATAAACTAACTCTCATGCATTGGGAGGTACAAACTATACTAATCTTCCACTAAGCAACAAACTCTGTGCTTAAAGCTTCTACCACAAGGCAATCACCTGTTAACCTATAAAAACATGAAAACTAAAAGGAATGAAACATAATATTTTTGTGAGTGCACTAGGAACTCTAAGTCGACTTCCTTGTAGAAATCCTTGACAAAATTATGAGTCTCTAGGCTGACAAAATCAATCACTAAATCAATAAGAGACTAATTTAGAATCTAATTTTAGGAAGTAGCTAGACCTTGGTAGCTAATGTTAGAGAGTGATTTAAATAATACCGGAGACTGGTTAAATAGAAACTGATTCAATGACCGATTATGTAGTAACCAATATAATGACTGATTATTTAGAAATCGATTTATTGACCCAATTTTTAAGAACCAAAAAACTGGTCGCTAAATCGGTCTATATATAGTGAATGTCTAGTATGAAAGTATCCTTTATTTCTTTACGTACCTACCTAATTTTTAAATTTAAAAATAATGGTGGATAAAATAAATTAATTGTTAAGCTAAAATCAATTAAGAGCATTCTCTTTCTAAATTTTATAATCCTTCATAGTAATATCTCTAGTGCATACACAAGGCATTGTTATGATGGAAACTCACATACCATGATGGGGTGAATTTGTTTTTAAAACAAAACAGTCTTTTAAAACCAAAGTTAAAAGAAACTTCTTTTGTGCGGATTGTATCACAAACTTTGGTAAACCAATACTTAAGAAATCACCCTTTATACAAAAACATTTGTTAAAGTTCTTTCTTTCAAAAAGATATTTTCTTTAACCTTTAATAAATATATTGATCAAGATCAAAATGAGAAAGAAAGATAAGATCAAGAGAAGAAGTATATCAATTTTTATACTAGTTCAGTCTCTATCTCTAGAGAAGTTAATCCAGTTATCTAATCCAAACCCGAATTAGATTTTCACTATGCATATAGAATTCATACAAGCAATCACAAGCAATCTCAGTCCCTACCCCAGAAAAAAAGACTAAGGTACCCAACCCTAGGGTTCTCTGTGAATAAGAGCCTAAGAGAAACCTACCCTTAGCCCAAACTAGAAAAACCTATTCTACCATGCCTTCAGAAATTGATGCACAAACAAGTAATGTGTAAACACGAAAAAGTAGAGTCAAAGATAGACACAACCTGATCAATCCTTTGCAAGAACCTTACTTGAATGAATAAGTGTCTTCTTGAACTCAAGAGAGAATTACAAATCACTTTTCACAATATAATTTTCATAATCAAAGATTAGAAGTTGTGAGTCACATTGTTTCTAAGCACTTTTTCTTCTCTTCTTTTTTTTACTAATGTCATCTCATAATTCTAGCTCATTCATAAGTTGTTAAAACTTTTTTTAAAGTGAGAACACAAGGTGGCTATTTATAGAAAAAATAGTTATAATTGCCTGTAGTTGATTAAATATATAATGTAATTGATTATTTCGAAGAAGTAATCAATTATATTACTGTTTCAATCGATTAAAGTGTTCTTCCGAAAAACTGGAAAACTTTCAAGAACCATGTAATCGATTAGATCCTCAATGTAATTGATTAAAGTGTTCTTGATCGCTTCTGAAACACTTTTTAAGAGAGAAGTAATCTATTATATCACCTGGTAATCAATTAAAGCAAAGACTTCTGAAAAAATCAATCATTGTCTCAAAACAAATTGTGTAATCGATTACTATAAGCATGTAATCGATTAAACCAATATGAGACACTTCTATGCAAGCTTCAAACACTTGCGTAATCAATTAAAACAAAGAGTTCGAACTACTGAATAAATTTTCTAACTTTAGAAACTTTCTTCTTACTCCTACATGATGATGCATGATGCATATGAAATGATAAATACTAAGATGCAACACACAATACAACAATCAATACAAATGTCACTTAAGAGAGTTGGGCATGTAAAAGACAAAACTTCTTTAAGCTTCAAGGCTAAGTCTTCATGTTGCTCCCTTTCTCTCAAACAATCTCCCCCTTTTTGGCTTTGATGATGCCAAACTTGAATTTTCCATTGAATGCATTTGGAGAGTCTTGAGAGTAAAGACTTTTCTTTTCTTAGTCAACCTGAAAGTTTCTTAACACTAAGGGAAGTATCAATTCCATATCATCATCATTATTAGGTAGAGTTATATATGTATATAAAAATGTATGATGTGATGCTAATGCAGTATATTCCCCCCTTTTGTTCAATGCTAATGCTATGCTAATACATCTTCGCCCCCTTTTGGCATTAACAAGGCCAAAAAGTTATAGCTATACAAAGAATCAAAACAAACAAAAAATTGAAGGGAAAGAGCCATAGCATTTCATTCATATGAAACTTTTACAAATTAATTATCAAACTACTAAACGATATCGTAACTTTTTAATCAAACAAAGACAAATAGAAACAAATAGAACATAACCAAAATAGACCAGAAAACAATAGAAACAAGCACTTAAACAAGACTAAGCTTCATCATCATCGGGGTTAAGGAGGTTGTTAAGGGTCAACCTAGTTTCTATGTTTTCTAGCCAAGTAGTGATGTTCTTCAGTGAACTGTGAACTTTAGCTGAGTGCTCTTGATCCAGGTGAAACATAGCGCCCTTTTTCTGAATCATAAGAGACTTAAACGGACTCCATTGATGGGCAGGCTCTTGCGGAGCTTCAGCTTCAACTTCTTCATCCATCTATTCCATGTTTCCTACTGCTGGTGGCTCTCCAGCTATAATCCACCCATGGTCAACAAACCTCATTCCAAGCTTCTTGAGATGCCTTTTGGTAATCTCACTAGATGCTTTGGTAAAATGCACTATCTCAATAGATACATTGACATTGAAGTAGTCAATCAATCTTGAGGCTAGCACGACATAAGGAAATTCATTGTCCACTAACCACGACTCTTCAACATAATGTCTTCAATCAAAAGTACCCAAGATAGCATATTTCATACCATATATAGTCTAGAGATCATCATTAGTTACCTGAGCATGATTACTTGACCTCAGACTAAGAATGTAGGTAATGAGGTACACAAGCATTTTTTCCTCTGTTGACATACCACCTACTCCTAGGTGATTCCTCAAATTCCTTGTTGGGTCAAGAAGCATTCCCCCATTGGTCTGCATCTTGTTGTACCCATTAGTTGTTTCTTCGAATTCACAGACTCCACCCATGTCCAGTCCGGCTACTTCCTTCCATACTTCAGTGTCAATAACCATTTCTACTCCATTGACAATAGAAAAGAGATTACCTTCTAGGTCAGCGTGTGCGCAAGTGTAAAAGACTTTCACTAGTTTCGGATAAAATATTCCTTTCATCTGCACTAGTTTGGACAAACCTTGAGCTTCCAACAGATTAGAGAAGTTGAAACCTTGTTGAGAGAACCATTCCAAGTCCAGATACTTGGATATTCTCACATTCTTCATAGCATAAATCATCTTATAGTCATTCTTCTTGCTTTCATCGGTGAACCATGTATCCAACCTGTTGAGAGCATCTTGAGACCATTCACCTTGCTTCCTCTTGGAAGTCTTGGCTTTCTTCTGAGCTCTAGAGGGGTTGCTCACCATTTTCAAAAAGAAGACATAGGGTTTTGAAGTAGAAGAGGTTGGGTTCAGAGATGGGTGTTTAGAGAAGGTGTTGGTGTGATTTGTGGATGGGTTAGGGTTGCCTTTTATAGAGAGGTCCGATTGTTCTGGTTGGCTGAGGTTGGTGGAGGAAGTAAATGCATAAATAATGGCGGTTGATAAGGTGAAGACGAAGCGATGTAACGGATTACACACAATAGACACGCAAGTAACCGATTAAAATAACACAATAATCGATTAAATTGGCCCTCATTTTCACTCAACCAAAAGTTGTTATACTTAATCGATTAAAATGCAAGCGTAATCAATTAAATATGCCAGAAAAACTCCCCATAAGGCCATGGTAATTGATTAAAATAGAACTAAATCCAAATAAAACTTTTACTCTCGAGCATGTAATCAATTAATCAGACAGGTAATCAATTAAAACATACAGTTTTGAGCCAAAACACCACAAACACTAAAAATGGTAATCAATTAAAACAGACAATTTTCAAAACTGATAACACATAACAAACAATGTTAATCGATTAAATCAAGGGATAATCGATTCAAACAAAAAGTTTTGAAAACTGATAATACCTATAAACACGTAGCAATCAATTAATACGAATGCATAATAGGTTAAAATAGAGAAAAAAAAACAAAAGAATCAAGGTAAGCATGTGGTTTTCAGAAAATAAATGACTAAACAAACACATATCAACAAACTAAGACATTTCAAGAGAAATCAAGAGATATAGATTGCAATTTAGAGCAGATTACATACACTAAACACAACATCATCCAATGCTAGATCCATCTAAGATGCCTAGTTCATTTCTAATCAAGAAGAACCTATCTCTAGCAAGTGGTTTAGTGAATATGTCTACTACTGATGCTCACTATCAACGAACTCAATGCAGAAATCACCTTTTGAAAAATGATCTCTAAGAAAATGATGTCTTATCTCTATATCAGTTCTAGAATGCATGACAAGATTTATAGTTAGATTGATCGCACTTGCGTTGTCACATTTTAAAGGAATGTGATCAAGGATTACTCAAAGTCTTCAAGTTGTTGTTTTATCTAGAGACTTTGAGCACAACAACTTCCAACTGCAATATACTCAGCTTTTGCAGTGGATAGTGCTACACAAGCCTATTTCTTGCAATTCCAAGATACAAAAGAGCTTCCTAATAGATGGCATGCCCCACTTGTGCTTTTCCTATCTAGTTTGCACCCTGCAAAATCAAAATTTGAAAAGCTGGTTAGATTTAAAGAGGTACCTTTGGGATACCACATGCCAACATTGGTTGTGCCCTTAAGGTACTTAATGATCCTTTTAATAGTTGTCAAGTGAGATTCCTTACAATTAGCCTGATACCTTGCATGCAAGAAAACACTAAGCATAATATCCGGTCTACTTGTAGTTAAGTAAAGAAGTGAACCATTATGCCTCTATATCTTGGCTCACCAACTGATTTACCTTTCTCATTTAATTCAAGATAGGTTGAAGTTGCCATTGGAGTTTATGCTTCTTTGCATTCTCCATGCCGAATTTCTTAATTAGCTATGTACTGTATTTGGTTTGACATAGGAAGGTTCCATGTTTCATCTGCTTGATTAGGAGTCCAAGGAAGAAGTTCAACTCTCCCATCATAGACATCTCAAATTAAATACAACTAGAAAATTCCTTACACAAAATTTCATTAGTAGCACCAAAGATTATACCATCAACATATATTTGTACAATTAACAACTCACTGTTTACTTTCTTGATAAACAATGTTTTGTCAACTTGGCCTCTTATAAAAGATTGCTCAATTAGAAAACTGCTCAATCTCTCATATCTTGGTGATTGTTTCAAACCATACAAAGCCTTTTTCAGCTTATAAACATGATTAGGATGTTTGTAGTCCCCAAAACCCGGGGGTTGGTCTACATATACCTCTTCTTCAATGTGACCATTGAGAAAGCGCTCTTCACTTCCATTTGGAATAATCTAAAATCCATGATACACACAAAAGCAAGCTGTAGCCTAATGGCTTCTAACCTTACAACTGGTGCATAGGTTTCATCATAGTCGATTCCTTCTTCTTGGTTGTACCCTTTTGCAACCAATCTAGCTTTGTTTCTTACTATGATGCCTGATTTGTCAAGTTTATTTTGAAACACTCACTTGGTTCCAATTGACTTGTGAGAGGCTGGTTTAGGAATTAAGTCTCACACTTCATTTCTCTTAAACTGATTCAGCTCTTCATGCATGACCATCAACTAGTGTTCATCACACAAGGCTTCATCTATGTTTTTTGGTTCAACCTGAGAAACAAAAGCCATGTTGTTACATTAAATTCTGAGTCTAGAACAAGTAGAGACTCCCTTTGATATTTGTCCAATTATGTTATCTAAGGAGAGGTCTTTTTGAGTTCTTTGTTCTTTAGAGAGGTCCTTCGGAGTTGTGGTTAAGATTTCTTTGCTTTGTTCAAGTTCCTCAACTTTGGTTTCATCTTCAAGAGCATAATCTTTATCCTGAAAACCTACATCTTCATCTTCCAAAGAATTATCTTGAACAGTAGAGTTAGTTTCATCACACACTACATGAACAGATTCTTCTACACTTAAAGTTCTCCTATTGAACACTCTATATGCTTTACTTTGCAATGAGTAACCAAGAAAAATAGCCTCATCGACGTTTGCATCAAATTTTCCAAGAGAATCTTTACCATTGTTTAAAACAAAACATTTGAAACCAAAAACCCTCAGGTGAGACATATTTGGTTTTCTTCCTTTATAAAGTTCATAAGGAGTTTTCTTTAGAATAGGTCTAATAAGCACTCTGTTCAAAGTGTAGCAAATAGTATGTACAACATCAGCCCAAAAGTACTTAGGTAACTTTGTTTCATTTAGAAGAGTTCTAACTCCTTCTTCAAGGGATCTATTTTTCCTCTCCACAACATCATTCTGTTGAGGTGTTCTTGGGGCAGAAAAATTATGGAAAATTTCATTTTCTTTACAAAACTTTTCAAAACACTCATTTTGAAATTCACCTTCACAATCACTTCTAAGAGAAACAATGTTGAGACCTTTTTCATTTTGAATAACCTTGGCAAGTTTGTGAAAAGCATCAAAAGCTTCATTTTTTATTTTGCAAAATCAAAGTCCATATGAACCTTGAGTAATCATCTACTATAACTAAGACATAGTAATTACCACCCAAACTCATAGTTCTATAGGGACCAACTAAGTCTATGTGAAGTAGTTCAAGGGGTCTTGAAGTAGAAACAATGTTTTTACTTGTAAAAGAGTTTTTAACTTGCTTCCCTTTTTTGACAAGCTTCACACAATCTATTTTTCTCTAACTTGAGGTTTGGAAGACCAATTACTAAGTATTTTCTAGCTAGATTGTTGAGATGATGCATGTTTATGTGTGCAGTCCTACAATTCCATAACCACAAATCATCAATCTCACTTACCAAACAACTAAGCTCATGAAATGATGCATGTTCAATGTTTAACATATAGATATTTCCTATCCTTTTTCCAATATGGACAATCTCACCGGACATAGCTTCACTAATAAGACAATAATTCTTGTTGAATTCAATTTTGAAGCCCTTGTCACATAGTTGACTAATGCTCAAGAGGTTGTGCTTTAGTCCATCAATATATACAACATTCTTTATTTTTGTCTTGTACTGATTTCAAATGTTTCCTTCTCCCATAAATTTTCCCTTATTGTTGTCTCCAAAGTGACATATCCTCCTTCTTTTGACACAAAGTCAGTAAGTTTGGACTTGTCACCCGTCATGTGCCTAGAGCAGCCACTATCCAAGTACCATAGTGAGTCCTTTGCTTTTAGACCAACTACAAGACAAAATCAATTAGAGAGAGGTGGTACCTAACTTGGGTCCAATGGGGTTAATTTTCACAAATAAATCTTTAGGAATCCAGACACATTTGCCTCTAATAATGTCAAATCTCCCAACATAGCATTTATAAGATGTATGTCCTCTTTTCATGCAATAATGACATGTCTTTACATTTGTCTTAGAATGCACTATGTTATTCTTTATGGAGACCTTGTTTGGGTTCACCCTTTTAGAGGATACAAACTTAGTTTTCTTAGAAAAGGTAGTTTACTTGTTATACCCCAAACTAGTCTTATGGGTAGTATGCTTTTGCACACTGAGCAAGTGACTAAGATCACTCTTTCCTTTGTTCAATTTTCTAAAAATATCTTTAATATAGGAAAGCTCAGTTTGCAACTTGATACGTTCAACATAGTGATCCTTTTTGAAATTTTCAAACTCAATTTGCAAAGACTTCTAATCATCCATGTTGAGAGAAGTAGAGGTGCAAACACAACTCGTGGATTTATAGCTTGAAACAAGTTTTTCATTTCTTACCTCAATTTATCCAGTTCACTTTGTGGTGAAGCCAATTTAGTGATATGCAGTTTTAGATCACTTTTCATCCTTTTGTTTAAAACAAAAGCCTTTGAGCTTCTTTATGCATTTCATTAAATGCTTCTAAAACTTCTTCAAATTCATAAGTTACCTAAGTTTCTTTTATGGTTGATGAGTCATCCATTGAATCTGCCATCAAGCATACATATGCAGCTTCTTCATCACTAGAAGAGTCAGAGGATGTGGATGGATTGTCTTCCCAAGCTATGTAGGCCTTTTCTATTTTTTGCCCTTCTTCCCTTTTCTTTTCAGTGATTTGTTTTCTAAGGTAGATAGGACATTCAAATTTGTTTCTTGTGAAGGTGTTGTTGTTGCTTTCTATCTTTTTTGAAGGTTTAGAGAATTTTCTGTCTTTGGACTTTTTGAGAAATTTTCCAAACTTCTTTACCATTAAGCTGAAATTCTTTGCATTTTCATCATCATTGGAACTTTCTTTGTAATCTTCCTCTGAAGAGCTAACTTTGAGTGCAATTCCTTTTCTTTTCTTTTCTATTTCTTCTGCATGAGATTGTTGAATCAACTCATGTTCATATGCAACCAATTTTCCCAAGAGAGCTTCCGGCGACATTGATGCCAAGTCCTTGGATTCCTTGATTGTTGTGATCTTTGGTTCCCAAGTTCTTGTAGGACAATTGAGGATTTTGATGTTTAGCTCATCATCTTCAAACATTTTTCCAAGACCAATAAGGTGATTCACAATATGGGTGAATCTTGTTTGAAGATCTAAAATGGTTTCTCTGTTCTTTATTCGGAAAGATTCATATTAAGATACAAGAGTGCACTTTCTTGTTCTTCTTACATCCGTTCTTCTGTCATGAGTGACTTCATTCATTTTCCATATTTCCTTTGCACGTTTGCACCTTGTAGTGTGAAAGAATTCATCAGAAGATAAACTAGAAGGTAAAATGTTTTTAGCTTTTTGGTCATCTTGCACTTTTCTTTTCTCATCATCTTTCATCTTATCCCATTCTTTAGGTACCAATTCACCATTTACTTCTTTGGTTGGTAAAAGAAAAGACCTCTAACAATAAAATTCCATGCACCAAGATCAATTGACTGAATAAAGATTTCCATTCTCTTTTGCCAAAAAGAAAAATGTTCTCCCTCAAACAAAGGAGATCGATTTAAAGATGCACCTTCTTTGAAAAGTGATTTGTTTTTAGCCCATTTTTAGAAAAAAAATTGTGATCTTGAGTAACTTACAAGATGTAGCTCTAATACCAATTGAAAAAGATGATGGAACTCGCAAACCCAGAGGGGGGGTGAATTGGTTTATAAACAAAATAGTATTTTAACACTAGAGTTAAAAGAAACTTCGTTTGCACGGATTGTATCACAAACTTTTGGTAAACCAATACTTAATCAATCACCCTTTACACAAAAACCTTTGTTAAAGTTCTTTCTTCCAAAAGGCTATTTTCTTTAACCTTCAATAAATTGATCAAGACCAAAATAAGAAAGAAAGATAAGATCAAGAGAAGCAATACACCAATATTTATATTGGTTCAATCTTTATGTCTAGAGAAGCTAATCCAGTTATCTAATCCAAACCCGAATTAGATTTTCACTATGCATATAGAATTCTTACAAGAAATCACAAGCAATCTCAGTTCCTACCCCCAAAAAAAGAGACCAAGGTACCCAACCCTAGGGTCCTCTGCGAATAAGAGCCTAAGAGAAACCTGCCCTTAGCTCAAACTAGAAAAACCTATTCTAGCATGCCTTCAAAAGTTCATGCACAAACAAGTAATATGTAAAACACACAAAAAAGTAGAGTCAAAGATAGACACAAATTAATTAATCCTTTGCAAGAACCTTGCTTGAATGAACGAGTGTCTTCTTGAACTAAAGAGAGAATCACAAATCACTTTTCACAATATAATCTTCATAATCAAAGATTACAAGTTGTGAGTCACACTGTTTCTAAACACATTTTCTTCTCTTCTTTGTTTTACTAATGTCAGCTCGTAATTCTAGCTCATTTAGAAGTTGTTGAAACTTTTTTTGAAGTGAGAACACAAGGTGGCCATTTATAGAGAAAACAATTATAACCGCTTGTAATCGACTAAATATACTATGTAATATATTATTTCAAGAGAAGTAATTGACTATATCACGTGGTAATCAATTAAAGCAAAGACTTCTGAAAAAAATAATCATTATCTCAAAACGAACTATGTAATCAATTACTATGAGCATGTAATCGATTAAACCAATATGGGACACTTCAATGCAAGCTTCAAACACTTGTGTAATTGATTATGACCATCCTGTAATCGATTAAAATAAAGAGTTTGAACTACTGAAGAAATTTTCTAACTTTAAAAACTTTCTTCTTACTCCTACATGATGATGCATGATGCAAATATGAAATGATAGATACTAAGATGCAACACACAATACAATAATCAATACAAATGCCACTCAAGAGAGTTGGGCATGTAAAAGACAAAACTTCTTCAAGCTTCAAGGCTAAGTCTTCATGCTGCTCCCCCTTGTTGGATCGAGTGGCCTTAGAATAATTAAGAAGAGGGGATTGAATTAATTATTCCTAAACCTTTACTAATTAAAAATTTATTCTTCTAAGGCTTTTACTAAATTGTTAAGAGAATGAGGAGTAGAAGAGAAACTTAACAGAAAGTAAAAGCAGAAATTAAATGCATAGCGGAAAGTAAAAGAGTAGGGAAGAAGGAGACAAACACACAAAAGTTTTTATACTGGTTCGGCAACAACCCATGCCTACATCCAGTCCCCAAGTGACCTGCGGTCCTTGAGATTTCTTTCAACCTTGTAAAAATCCTTTTACAAGCAAAGATCCACAAGGGATGTACCCTCCCTTGTTCTCTTTGAACCTAGAGGATGTACCCTCCACTAGAACTGATCCACAAGAGATGTACCCTCTCTTGTTCTTAGTCAACAACCCAAGTAGATGTACCATATACTTGTACCACAAAGGATGTACCCTCCAATGTGTTAAGACAAAGATCTCAGGCGATTAAACCTTTGATACTTTGTGAATGGGGATACAAAAGAATTCTCAAGCGGTTAGTCCTTTGAAAACTTTTGTATAAGGGAAAGGGAAGAATCAAAAGAATTCTCATAATGCGTCGTTTTGAATTCTTTGACAAGGGAGAAGGGAGACACAAAAGAATTCAGGCGGTTAGTCCTTTGTTCTTTTGGAAAAGGGAGAAGAGAGACACAAAAAGAATTCAGGCGGTTAGTCCTTGGCGAATTCTTTTTGGCGGAGGGAGAAGAGAATGAAAAGATGAATAGGACAAGTTTTCAAGGTTTAGAAAACCAGAAAACTTTAGAAATCTTTTGGTACAAAGAAAAAGAAGAAGTTCAAAGAGATTCAAGGCTTGTAAAGGATTGTAAGAGATTGATTGGAAAAGTATTCAAGATCATTTAAATGCAAAACAATGCCTTGCTTTTATAGACTCTTCATGTCTGGTCAAGACAACCATTAGAAGAGTTATGACTTTTAGAAAAACTTAAAAACCAATTTGAAAAAGTCAAAAACTATTTGAAGAGTTACATCTTTTGATTTTATTCAGAAACAATCACTGGTAATCGATTACGAAATCAGTGTAATCGATTACACAAAGCTTTTATGTGAAAAGATGTAACTCTTCACTTTTGAATTTGAATTTCAACGTTCAAAGGCAGTGGTAATCGATTACCAAAACATTGTAATTGATTACAACTTTTTGAAATTAATTGGAAAGGGAAGAATCATAAGAATTCTCAGACTGTCTTTTTGAATTCTTTGAAAAGGGAGAAGGGAGACACAAAAGAATTTAGGCGGTTAGTCATTTGTTCTTTCGGAAAATGGAGAAGAGAGACACAAAGAATTCAGGTGATTAGTCCTTATTGAATTCTTTTTGGCAAAGGGAGAAGAGAATAAAAAGATATAGCACACTTTTGTTTTCTGTGAAAGAACAAGGTTTGGAAACCAGAAAACTCAGAAAGCTTTTGGCAAAGGAAGAAGAAGAAGAAGAAGTTCAAAAAGATGTTCAAAGAGATTCAAAGTTTGTAAAAGAATATGTAAAAAAGTTATTAAAATGCAAGTCAAGGTCTTGCTTTATAGACTCTTCATGTCTGGTCAAGAAAATCATTGGAAGAGTTATAACCTTGAGAAAAAATTGAAAACCATTGGAAGAGTTACATCTCTTGACTTTTTATTCAAAACTTGTCACTGGTAATCGATTACCAAAACTATGTAATCGATTACACAAAGCATTTTATGAAAAGATATGACTCTTCACAATTTAATTTGAATTTCAACGTTCAAATACACTGGTAATCGATTACCAATATATTGTAATCGATTACACCATTTAAAAATCAATTGGAATGTTGCAAATTCATTTAAAAGCTTTTGAAATCAAACTTTGCCACTGGTAATCGATTACAGTAAATTGGTAATCGATTACCATAGAGTAAAAACTCTGGTAACTTAGAAAATTTTGAGAAAAACTCTTTTGAAAAACAAAATTGTGCTATGTTTGTTTTTTGAAAATTCTTTTTCAATACTTCCCTTGTGAAGTCTTGTTGATTTCTTCTCTTGAATCTTGAATTCATCTTCTCTTGAATCTTGAAATCAAACTTCTCTTGAATCTTGAATCTTCTTGATTTCTTCTCATGAAAATTGAAATTAATCTTGATCTTGAACTTGTTGACTCAATCTTGATATCATTCTTTTGGGTTTTTTGTCATCATCAAAACTACTTGATTCATACTTGAATCATCATCATGAAGCCTGCTTCTACAATTTGATAGTTACATCATAACCCCTAGACTAGGAGAGACTAGTCGCTCATGGTCAAAGAAAAACTAGAAAGCCTAAAAGAAATTAGCTTTGACATACCAATAGGGAAGGAACGATGGTCACGATCTGTCCTCGCGATATTGTCCACGTAAAATTGGACGATAGTCCCTGTAAAATTGCTTTGTTTAACAAATCACTTCCATTACAAAAAGTCTTTCAAAAGTTTATCTAACACACTTATTCAACTCCCCCTTTTAGTGTGATTTATTGTATTTCACAAACACTATGCACATGTAATTCCCTAGATTCTACTATTCTTTTGAACCCTACGAGAGAAAGAATAGGAATTGAAACACTATTAACCCCCAAAATTCTTGGTAACCCTAACCAAGATCAGAAACAGGAAATAAATTTATAATTCATTCACACTAAACATGGATATAAGAAAACTTAAACTATATCAAACATCATGTCTAGACTAAAACATCCAATATAAATGCCACATCTATGAAACTTGTTTGGCACTGTAAAACCATCAAACTAAAACTAAAACCTATACACAAATCTTCAAGGCTCCAAGCTTTGATCCAACATTAATGATCAAATATATTTTTTCTCATAAAAAGAATTAAATCAACAACATAATTTTGCAAGCAAACAATTGCAAACAATTAATTACAAAGAAATAAATTGACACTGCGATTTTTTAATTAAATCATGGTCCATAATCAATTCAATCACATGCAATTACTAAGAAAAGAATAAACATACATACTTACTTATTTGTAATTTTCAGGGTGTTAAACCTCTCTCACATTTTTGTTGGACCTTTTGGCCTCAATAATCTTAAGAGGGATAGGCTTAGAATGCAGAAGAAGCAACAATAATCAATTTAACAATGTTCTTTAAACAAGCAAGACACAATTGATTGCAACAAAAATAAATAAGATAAGGGAAGAGAGAATGCAAACACAATTTTATACTGGTTCGGCCACTTCCCATGCCTACGTCCAGTACTCAAGCAACCCACTTGAGATTTCCACTATCTTTGTAAAATCCTTTACAAAGTCTGAACCACACAGGAAAAACCCATCCCTTGTGTTCAAATGCTTTACAACAAGAGACTCACAGTCTCTTAGCCAATCTCATTGAATAAGAAGAATGGAAGAAGAATTCTCTCTTCAAGAGAAGAATGTTACAATGAAGATCCATTGATGAACTCTTAATGGATTTGGAAGTGTTTGCCCAAGAGTTCTTGAGAGAGTATTTGGCAATGAAGTTCTCTTGGAATCTCTCTCATTTTCTTTTGAGAGGATAAGACATTTTTTACCAGCAAAACTCTCTTAATCTTTTAAGAGCATAAAACATTTTTGCCAAGCAAAACTCTCTGCCAATTTCGTCCCAAGTCACACATATATATAGGCCTTTGATGGCCATTCACAAATCCAATGAAAAGATGTGATTGTTGGCAGATTTTCTGAAAATTCTCGACTGGTAATCGATTACAATGTTTGTGTAATCGATTACATAGTTATAATTTGAAGGGTCATGACTTTTGAATTTGAATTTCAGGAGTTTCGTTGCTGGTAATCGATTACAGACATATGGTAATCGATTACATGTTGAAAATTCAAATTCAAAACCTTTTTTAACAGTTATTTCTCAACCCTGTCTTTTGGTAATCGATTACACTTCTTGGTAATCGATTATCAGAGCCTTGCATGTCTTGAAAGCACTTTGTTTTAAGGCAAGGCTTGGTCTTTAGTGAATCTTAAAACAAGGCTTTGTTTGTTGAAGCAATCTTGAATTATTCTTGAAGCAAATGCTTATCCTTTGAAACAGCCTTGTTAGATTCTTCTTTGACATCATCAAAATCATGTATATATACATTCACAATTTTTAGAAATTTTGTGCCCAAAGTTAACTAACCTTGGAACACATGCAGATATAATTCCATCATCTTGTCCTCTAGTTCCCATGTTGCATCACCTTCATCAATATTGCTCCACAAAATCTTCACTAAGTTGATGGGGTTACTCCATGCAACTTAACATCCTTTCTGCTATATAGGTTAGCAAGTTTTTCTCTAAATTATACTATAGGGTTTACTTCCTAACCACACAATTCTTTCTTCCATACAAAATAATTCCACACTCTTAATAACTCGTAACTCTTAGCTCAAGGAAGGCTAACTAGTACCTTGACTTGGACACTCCAAGGGAGAAAATTCTAAGAGGAATTTTCATCACGACTAAGTCTAGGGTGTGCGCATCTCATAACTCTATCATGACTCATTTTTTCTTTCCTAATAACATAGGTTTTCCCTAAAGTGATACGCTAGGCCTTACAAATTGTTTCTCTGTAAGATCTTCCACTTGAATTTTTATCTCAACTAACTCTACAAGTGACCTCCTAAAGGGTGTCATTGAAATAGGACTAGACACAGGATTCTCATGAATATTCTTCGAAATATTTAATATTTATAAGTTTTATGAGAGTCGACACAATGGCAAAGTCACCGGGGTTGGGTTTGTGGCGAGAAGAATGTAGAGTGCACTCAAGAACATATTTTGATTCTTGTTGATTTTGGGCCTAATTTTTCTTTTCGATTCTTGTTTGAGATCTCTTGATTTTTAGTATTGATTTCTTATTAGATTTTTGGTTTCCCTTATTGCTCTTCATTTCTTGTTTGATATTGTGTATTAATTTGGTTTTTTTATCTTTTATTTCCTTGTTTTTATTCTTGTTTTAGATATTTTAATTTTTTAGTATAGATTTCTATTGTTAATTTTTGGATTCATGCAAATTCATAAAAAATATTCAACTTTCTTTCAGTTCTGAAAAATTTATAAATGTTGATTTATGAGGTTCATTTTGAATTTTGCAATAGTTTTCCAAATAAAAATTGAAATTAAAAATTCAAAACTAAAATTAAATTAAATTTTTAAATGTTTTAAAACAAAATAAAAAATCACTTGGAATAGAAGCTTAATTATTTATCACATTAAATTAATTAAATTTTCCGCTCCCATCATAGTAAAAATTAAAAAAAAATATCATCTATCATTATACAAACAAGGCCCTGGATGGCCTACATGTCAACCTGTGGTTCATTGCATTTCCTGCCTAAAAATGTCAATTCATGCTACAATGATGTATTATACGGTGCATTTTCAAAAAATAGCGTTTCCCTAAACAAAACGATGTGTTTCCAATAAACCTTTCGTATACTGCTGCGTTTCCATTACCCATGCTTCTCGAATACCAATGCTTCTCGAATACCAACAACAATTATGACCAGTTGACAAGACGTTTGCTTTTGCAGATGAATGAAGGGTTTTGGTTATACACTCCGTTTCTTTTGTTTTCTTTTCCTCCTGGGTTTTGGTTATACGCTTGGTTTCCTTTGTTTTCGTTTCCTTGCATTTGGCTCCTACTGCATTTCATTTGAAGAAGAAAGGTGCATTTTTTTAAAAACAAAAGAAGAAAGGTGTGTTTTTGAAAAAAATCACTCCATTTGAAGAAGAAAGGTTGGTTTTTTTTCCTACTTTACACAGGTGCATTTGAACAAGAAAGGTGTGTTTTTTAAAAGCAAAAGAAGAAAGGTGTGTTTTTGAAAAAAAATCACTCCATTTGAACAAGAAAGGTGCGTTTTTTTCTACTTTCCATGTGTTAGATTAACACGTATTCGCTTTCTTTTTTTTTCTTTTACTTCTACTTTACCTGTGAAAAAAAGATTTTGTTGGTGCATGTGCATGATTCCATGTTTTGTTTTTGCTTCTTCTTGGTTCTTTGGTTTTTTTTCCTACTTTACACAGATGCATTTGAAGAAAAAAGGTTCATTTGAAGAAGAAAGGTGTGTTTTTTTCTACTTTCCATGTGTTAGATTAACACGTATTCGTTTTCTTTTGTTTTCTTTTTCTTCTACTTTACCTGAGAAAAAAATATTTTGTTGGTTCATGTGTAGGATTCCATGTTTTGTTTTTGCTTCTTCTTGGTTCTTTTGTTATCTTTTTTTGAAGGTGCATGTGTTAGGTTATTTCGTCTTTTGGTTTTGGTTGTTTTGGTTCTTCGTTTTCTTTTGTTTTCTTCATTACCTATCTATCATTTTCATCGTGTGCTTATTTAATCACTTTGATGATGGATCTGTCTTTCTCCTCCTCCCCGTGTTTAATTTATGCTTTTATGCATGTCTATACTTTACCTGTGAAACATTTAGTTTATGCATGTCTATGTTTCGATGTTTTGTTTTTGGTTTTTCCTTATAAGTGTAAATCATTCGTTTTTTGATTGAATCATTTGGTTTTTCTTATTTGTGCGTGTATTCTTTTTTGCTTCCGTGAGTTTATTGGTCTCTTTTATACTATTTTTTAAAAAACTTTAATGCTCTGTTTGATACCTTGTTCATGCTATGTCTTTGTGACATTGTAGCGATGTCTCGAAAAGAAAATCTTATATCTGAATTGCATCCGAGGAAAGAGACATGGAAGATAGCTGTGCATATAACCGATATGTGGGATGTTAAGAAGCACAATGAGAGACAAGCGATTGACATGGTCTTAATAGACCAAATGGTAATTGTTATGTTATTTGCTTTCATTCTACTATGTAGTTAGTGAAGAGGGTATTTGTAGTTATGGATTGTTTATAACTTTCAGCTGCAACTGTTTCAGGGTGTAAAGATTGGGGCAACGCTATGGCAAGAGTTGTTCCCTGAATTTTAACCGAAGTTAGCTTTAGGTTGTTCCTATTTGATCCAAAACATCAAAGTTGTGGAGAATCAATTTGAATACAAAGTAAGTCCAATTCCATATTTGCTTTACTTTGTGAAAACAACTTCTGCGAAGGAGGTTGCAAGACCTGAAATTCCTACTAATGTACACATGATAACTGAAATTGTTGATATTATTTCTGGCATTGCACTGCGGCATACTTTAGTTGGTAAGTATATTATAATGTTTTCCATTACATATTAGTTTATATATTCAACCTATGTTCAACACAAGTTAATTTTATTCATTTATGTTGGTTTGAAAATAGATGTTGTGGGTGTTGTTGTTGAAGTTATTGAACGAAAAACAGTGAATCCTGCATACAGGGTTACAGTGAAGTTGAGAGATAATACGTTATTCTTATTATATTTTTAAATATTTTAAAAAAAACATAATATAATATGTTAAATCACAAATTAGTATGTATGTTAGATCCTCATGACACTGTGGGAGGATTATGCTCTTCAGCTAGATGATGCTATTGAAAAAAACCATTTTGTTAGGGAGCCGTTGGTGCTTATGTTAACATTGGCTAAGATCAAAGATGCCAAAGGTGAATATAATGTATTTTTTTTATTACTTCTTACGTTTGTGAATCAATCTTATGTGTCACTGCATATTATTACATGTACCTATAATGTTTTTTTGCAGACAAGTATCCCTTGAGTGTCCAAAATATAAAAATGGTTCCAAGTTGTATGTGAACTCCGATGATATTGCCAAGATAAGGAAATTCTGTGATAGGTATGATAGCTGCAAACAAATTAAGTTATATATTTTGTTTATAATAATACTCTAAACTTATATTTTGTTTATAATAACACTCTAATGTTATGACCTTCCTCCTTGCAGTTTATGTGTTCCATTTTATGTTGGTGGACTAACAGAAGAAGGGAGTGGTTCGCAATCCCAGTATACCATTAATTCACAAAGAAGCGATTGGGATAAGTTTTTGCATAATGCTCAGATGGTGAGCTTAGGTGACATAAGCAGACTGAGAGAGGTAAGAACAACAAATTTTAAATGAAACACCATTTGGATTGGATATGGTGTGGTTCCCGAATTGGATTTGGTGTGGTTGTCGGCCATTTATGGTGAAAGTATTGTTGTTGTTGTTGTGTGTATGATTTTTTTTGCTACCTTAACTTTGTATCATTATGTTTTTTGCCTATTTCTACCTTATGTGTGTATGAGGCCTTTTAAATTTGTGTTGTTGTTTTGTTGCAATTTTTCCGTTATTTCTCACTTATTTGATGTTATATATGCATGGTTAGGCAATTTTTTGATTGAATCTACAATTTTTTATTGCATGTAATATTTAATATATATTTCTTTGTGCTTCTGTTAACATTTGTCATCTATGTTTTTTCACTTATTTTGTATCTTGTGTATGATTATGTATTTTTTTTTTATTTCTTCCTTATCTGTGTATGAGTCCTTTTAAATTCGTGTTGTTGTCGTTTTACAATTTTTGCCGTTAATTATCACTTATTGGATGTTATATACACATGGTTGACCTGATTGATAAAATGTAACCCGTTTAATTTTTTTTGGTTTGATCTGTCCACTTTCATTTGTTATATATTTTAATTCAATTGGGACTGTTTCTGTTTGACCGTTGCTATGGTGGATGAAGTCCTGATTGATACACCATGGAGTTATGATAGCTGTCAAAATTTTACTACAACGTTTGATCCATTAAAAATAGTGGATGCCTGCCATTCGTGCCAGAACCAAGTTAGTCATACGGTTCCCAGGTAAAATGTATTTATTCCCAAATGAGTTATAATGTACTTAACATTCGAGTCTTTACTCACATGGATATTGTTGTGTTGAGTATAAATTAGTTATGAAAATGGAACACAATGGGGAGAAAGCTAACTTTCATTTTTGGGATGCAACGTGTATCAAAATGTTCGGTAAGACAGTCGAGGAATGTAGACAGGAATTGATTGCGGTATGTATTGTAACATACCCTCATGGATGAAATGACAATTCAATATGAATTTACTATATTGCAATTAAATTTATTTGTTTAAATTTATTCATAATTGTTAGGGTGGTGATGAGATCAAAGTGTTCCCTGAGTGTGTGGATGATTTGGTTGGTAAGACATTGGCGCTCAGGTTCAAGTACCGTGTAAACATGCGCCAGTCATCTGTGATGGATGTTAGCCAAGAGGAACATCATATCCACACACTGACTTTGAAAATTGGTTTACAGGTAATAATTAGCTTATCGTAAGGGTGTATGCAGAAATTTAAAAATATTTGATGTTGTCTCTAAATGTGGTATATGCAAGATGAATGAATTATAGGGAAGTCACCCGCATCGTGTGCTGAGACTTCATCTGGGGATTACCATCTGATGGTACATAAATTTGTTACACCTTTCATTAAGTAATTAAGCACAAATTTGGACTAAATACGTTATTGGGGCGTGCTAATAATACTTTATATTTGTTTTGAAGCCTTCATTGTCCCAGTCAACTGACTATGACCCTAGGAACACTGCCTTCATCACCCCTGCCAAAAGATTGAGTGGTCAACAAGCCACAAATGAATTTGATTCTGAGGATACTACTCCGTATGAGCTATCCACAAATAAACATATTAAAGCTGAGTAATCAGTTGACATTTTAATTATATATTGTATGCTTAAATTTGATATATGTTTGTTGGGTTATTTTGGTTTACGTTTGTTGGGCTATTTTTTGGTGATGTTGTACCCACTTAATTAGTCATGTATGGACAATGAATTCTATCGACATTATTTCGTATGGTTAAATTTGATATTAGTAATCATTGTCTATTTAAGATCGTGATGGGAACTATATTGTTAATGATTAAAACGGTGTCTTTGAATTGAAATCCAGACAAATAACATACGACTAAATTTTGTCACCAGCGGACAAATATTTATGTCTTTGAATTTGAAATTATCAATTGAAAGAAAACAAAGTTTTTATCAATTCTTTAAACCATATTATGCATGTTTACATAAGGTACATTGTAATTGTTGTTCTGTACACGTGCCTAATTAGTGGGATTAATTTGCTAAATTCAAATAATGTCATTTATATTTGTGAAAAAGTAAAAGAGTTGTATTTTCTAATTAATGATAACATTTAGTACGATTTCCTGCAGGTTGACAAGCCAGGATCAACTTCTGGACTTACGACGGCTTTATTACGGTACATTGTAATTATCATTTGAATTTGTTATTACATCTTTGAATTTGTAATTATCAATTAAAAGAAAACAAAGGTTTTATGAATTCTTTAAATCATTTTATGCATGTTTCCATAACATACATTGTAATTATTGTTTTATACACGTGCCAAATTAGTGGGGTTAATTTGCTTAATGCATTTAATTTCTTTTGTATTCGTAAAAAAGTAGAAGAGTTGTATTTTGTAATATAATGATAACATTTTATGATTTTGTTGCTGGTTGACAAGCCACTATAAGCTTCTGGACTTATGATGCCCTTATTACGACAACGTATACACTTATACAAAATCACTGCCATATAAATTGTTGGAATTTGTGCCAAAGCAGGTACTATTTAACCTAATAATTTATAGTTTATTATTTGCCATATTAGTGTTAGGTTATACTGTGGAGTACCTTTCACATATAATAGAAGTACATATTAGGTATTAGACGTGACCTGACTTGCATATTCCCAATACCCAATACATTGGAAAAAGTTAATGCCTCTGTGCCAATTACTTAAATTATTTAGTGTTAGGTTATAATGTAAAGTACGTTTTGCATACAATAGTAGGACATATTAGGTATTAGGTTATAATGTAAAGTACGTTCCCAATACCCAGTACATCGAAAAAATTAATATGTGATTGAAAGGAGGAAAGTAATGTATGATTAAATTCTATTACAAGTGAAGGATTTCACCAAAATGTTAATATATGAATAATTAATAATTAATGCATTTAATTATGGGTTACAGGAAGAGTAAAAGGGTGTCCATTAATATACAATATTTTTAGTAATTAACAAATACATATATGGGAAGGGGGAAAGAATAGCAATTATTATATGTTATATACTTAATGGAATTGTCATTTGCATGGAGACTTTGCCAAAAATATTATTTTTGGGGTAATTGATAATTAATGCAATTAATAAAGGGTTATGGGAATATTAAAAGGGTGTTAATTAATATACAACATTATTAGTAATTAATAAACACATGTAGATGTGATATGGGAAGGAGAAAGGATTCAATTATTAAAACGGGAACTTAGAAACTTTAATGAATGTTAATTACAATTTCAAAAAATTATATTTGTTGCCACACTTTGCAATCAATGGTTACACAATATTCGAGTATATGTTACGTGCGGTTTCCAATACCAAGTAACTGCTAATATACAATTTGTATGTGGTAATTACAAAATCTTCATTTGTCTCTCCTTCTCTTTCTCCTCTCAACATGAGTACACAGACATCTACAGGCTCCAATGTTGTAAGTCTGTCTACTTTTGCTTTTTTCTTCTTTTGCTTTTTATATGTGAATGTTGAATGTAGTTTGATCATTCATGTTGGTGATTGTCATGCTCTCGGGTATGATGTTGATGCTACATTTGTAATATTTCCAACATGTCATAATGTTATACTTTTCCAAAGTTTACACTATTGGGAACTTGCAATGTATATGTTTGGAATGCTTTCAACATTGAACTTCATATTTGTCATGACAATCTGGGACGACATTTTTGTGTTTATGTCTTTATCTCATTTTTGTGTTGTAAGTTTGTCTACTTTCGCTTTCTTCTTCTTTTGTTTTTTATATGTTAATGTTGAATGTAGTTTGATCATTCATCTTGGTGATTGTCATGCTCTTGGGTATCATATTGATGCTACTTTCATAATATTTGCAACATGTAATAATGTTATACTTTTCCAAAGTTTACACTATTGGGAACTTGCAATCTATATGTTTGGAATACTTTCAATATTGAACTTCATATTTGGAAATTGTATCTACGATGACATTTTTGTGTTTTTGTCTTTATCTCATTTTTGTATTGTAAGTATGTCTACTTTCGTTTTGTTATTCTTTTATTTTTTTATATTTTAATGTTGAATGTAGTTTGATCATTCATCTTGGTGATTGTCATGCTCTTGGGTATGATATTGATCGTACTTTCATCATTTTTCCAACATCCAAGTCTGTTATACTTTTCCAAAGTTTACACTATTAGGAACTTGCAAATGTATATGTTTGGAATACTTTCGACATTTTTGTGTTTTTGCCTTTATCTCATTAATAATTCTATGAAAAGGGTATAATTTATAATATTTATTTGGGGAAATTTTGTCATTCAGGCCCCACCTAAATTCTTGGGATGCACAGTCATATATCAATTTCAGGCTGCATTCCATGTTGATAGAGTAAGTATTTCCCCACGTAATTATTTTATCATTCCTGTAATTTATATTGCTATTGTGATATTCTTGAATCTTTAATTGCAGAACTACATTGAGGTACCCTCAAAATATCATCAGCAATGGGCTCCTGATTACCCACCTAATGTGCTCTTTGATTACAACAGAGACAAGCACATTATAAAGATTAGAAAAGATAATAACAAATACTATTTTGCTTATGGGCTTAAACAATTTAGAAGAAGACAGTTGGATATATATGAAGGTGTCATGGTTCACTTTATGGAACCCAACAATAATACAACTTTTCATCTCCATTTCACTCCACCACTGGAAAGAGAGACATGTGGAAGGCCTCGCAGATCCACCAGAAATTATGTGTTCACCATAGACATTACCCAACCTATGATCTCACATGCTACCCCATTGGTACGACTTTATTGATATGATAAATGTTTGTTTTGTTTATTAATATCATAAATCATAAATGTTTGTTTTGTGTATTAATTAATAATGACCTTACAATCATTAGTGACTGCTTCGCTTTAAATGTAGTTGCTGCCCCCTGAGGCTCTCAATTTGGTTAGGCCATCATCACTATATATGACTATTCAGCATAGTAGTGGGCGTCGTTTAATATGGACGATGTCTATGCATAATGGCGTTCGATGTCTGGCTAGACCTTGGTATCGGTTCTTAATGGACAATAACCTAATGGCTGGAGATGAGGTCGCCTTCTATTTCCGGCCCAACCAACATGTATGAGAACTTATCTTGAGGAAGCAACTCATATGGGATGATGAAGGCCAGTCCGATTGAAGAATCTAGTCCACATCCCAATATAATTTATCTGCCCTTTTTTGTTAAACTTATTTTATTTTGTAAGTTTTGATGAACTCGAATGGTGTAACTTAATCACCATGGGTGATTAAACAATACTTAATTACCTTCGGGTATTAGACAATATATAATTTGGGAGTGTTTTATTTTCATCCATGTTACTATAGTATATCTTTTCTTTTCCTGATATTATTAGTCAAGTTATTACATGGTTTTTTTAAAAATAATATTATATATATATAAATGCCCGAATTTTTATAAAGTTTTAAAGTATTAACTGCTCAACATTTAGAACCACAATGGAGCATATGACTTTACATGTTCGTAGAATCTCTAAAATTACTTTGAAACTTACTTAAATGTAAAACAAAACATAAAATGATCAAATGCCAAGGGTGTTAACCAAAATTTGGATTTTTACACAACTCATTTTCTAAATTCACTACTCTAAAATATATTGGTGTACACAATTCAATAAAAGTGAAGCGTAACTATTTAGAATACCAAAATTCTAAATCATTTTCCACCTAATTAATAGCAACAAAAATACAATAAATATATATAATCAGTAGTTTAAACATTTTGGCTTTTGTGAATGTAACTTCAGAAATATGGAGCTTACTCTTTCAAAGACCACACGGGGTTATAAAAAGCTGCCAACGCATTTAATGAACACAATTAATAATGTATACTTGCAAGCACTGTAGCCAAAAGTGAAGCAATGGAAAGTGCCACCCAGTGTCCAATCAACAACTTGGGCCGAAAGAAAATATAAGCCAATGCACGAGAAGGGCTTCTTCTTCACTTTTATTAGGTTCTCTTAATGGAAATCAATTTGATAATGTTGTTTTTCTATCATCATCCCCATTGAATCAAATTCAACAGCAAATAACACGCATATCAACTTAAACGTTGAACCAAAACGCAAGCTGGGAAGCTAGATTGAGACAACAAGACAACATTGGCAAGAGACAACTAACCCTCAAGTAAAGTTTCTTTGATTATTTTTTTGTTGGTGAAAAATAAGTTTTAACTCATTGTACAATACTACATGCAGTATCAATTTTACATGTTGCAATTTTGATATGTTTATCTTAAATTGTTATTTGCAAAGACTTACACAATAATGTAGACTTTATTCACAAGTGGAGTTTGAAATGGAAAATTCTGCCGAACGGAGGAAACATAGAAAAAACATATTGCGAGAGACAAGACAAAGTGATGACAGTCAAAATAATTATGTACCTAACGGTAAAAATGTATATCAAAGCACATTTCATTTATGCTTATGTTTTATAAATGCTAACACAAATATAACGACTGTTATTGCAAAAAAGCGTAAACATACGTCACCATGTGAAACATAATTTAAAGGGCATAGTCCCATGGTACATACGTAGTGTACACCATTATCAAACATCATGTTGTCTACAAATCAATGTGAGTGTAATCATACAAGTGAATCTGCTATTCGGCTGAGGCATTCATTCAACCAGTGTACCATAGATGCTTCAACTATCCAAACGAATCTAATGTCAAAGTTTGGGAAAGAAAATTTAACTCCATCGATGTTGAATCATCATGCAAATTGTTCAATACATACAATCTCAGATGTTGATCCCATTCACTCTCCCTCAACAACTCAGCATATACATTCAGGAAGATATACAATACACAAATCCAGACTAATAGAGCACATCTCAAATGACAATGATGAAGAAATCAACAAAACAGAGGGGGGCATTGATACAGGTCAAATGTTGTTGTTATGTTTAATCAAAGAAACTTTACTTGAGGGTTGTTGTTGTGTTTAAATTATGTCAACTTCCCAATCGTTATATTTAACTTACAGCGTATTTGACTTACTTTTTTAGGTAGACACAATTTATTTTAGATTAAATAAACAATTTTGGTGTCATATAGATTACTCATTTGACGACCCACCAACTGAGGATGATGAAGAAACTGATCAAAATGGGAATGTGGACACACCATATGAAAATCAAAATACAGGTTTAGGCATTCAACTTTCCACTTTGATGGTGTTTTCTTTAATTCCTTTTGATTGATGGTTGAATGTAAACTTACACATTAATGTACACATATAGGTTACAAAGATGTTGGAGATCCAGTTTGGCAATGCAGACACTGTAAAGCTATGATGTGGTATGATGAGAGGATTAACAAAGACAAACAAACCAAAAACCCAAAGTTTGCATTATGTTGTGGTGATGGAAAAATACAACTGCTTGTGTTACAAGATGCTCCACAACCGTTGAGGCAACTACTCTTTGATACTAACGACTCTCAAGCTAAGAACTTTCAGCAAAATATTCGATCATATAATGTAATGTTTGCATTCACATCACCCGGTCTCCAACTTGACACAAGGTATAGTATAGGAAGAGGACCTCCTACATTTTGCGTACATGGTCAAGGTCATCATCTTATTGGAAGCCTCCTACCTTTGGCAAATAAGTCACCAAAGTTTGCACAACTATATATTTATGATACAGACAATGAAGTTAACAACAGGCTTTCACAAAACCCATAAGTGTTACAATCCAACCAATAAATGTTACATTACATATTTTTAAATTATCTTTTAACAATGTATACCATCACCACTTGCTTTTGCTCCTTCATCAATGTACAGCAACAAACATGTTCTTGATGAAGACATTATCATTGCCATCAAGAATATGCTAGATAACAACAACCATTATGCGCAGAAGTTTAGAATGGCAAGGGATAAACTACAATCTTCAATAGTCTCTGACCTAAAGGTTAAACTCATTTATGATAGGCAGTCAAATGGAAGATTATACAATTTTCCAAATACTACTGAAGTTGCTGCTTTGATTGTTGGTGACGAGCACACGGGTAACCACATGGATATCATAATAGAAAAGCAAACAGGATTGTTGAAAAGAATCAATGAACTTCATCCTGCATATTTTCCTTTGCAATATCCCCTGTTGTACTCTAGAGGGGAAGATGGCTATAGGCCAGATATTCCTCATAAGGATCATCCAAATATCCATGCAGCAAAGAGAAAAAAGGGTACCATGCGTGAATATTTTTGTTACAGGCTGCAATCAAGGAATAATGAAGCTCAAACAATACTGCAAGCAAGGAGATTGTTTTAGCAATGGATTGTTGATGGTTACTGTATGATTGAGTCGGAAAAACTAAATTATGTTAGGCAACATCAACAGTAACTCAGAGTTGACAAATACATAAATTTGAATGCCTGTAACAATGCCCCTAAAACACTTGGCAACGGAAAAGGTAAGAGAGTTATACTACCCAGCTCCTTTGTTGGTAGTCAGAGGTATATGGAACAATTGTATTTTGATGGCATGACAATTTGTGACCATATCGGATTTCCAGACCTATTTTTGACATTAACGTGTAATCCAGCATGGCCTGAAATACAAAGAAAGGTTTGGAAATCCAATCTCACACCTCATGACTGCCCTGATGTTGTCTCACGGATATTTAAAATGAAGTTAAATCAATTGATGAATGATCTCAAACGTGGACATCTCTTTGGTCCCATTCTGGGATGTAAGTAATTACCATTTCAATCAATGTGTTCTTACAATTGCAATGTTAAACTATAATTACAATTATTCATTATTAATGTGGCTACTAATATTTTATGTTCACTGTAGTTATTTACACTATTGAGTGGCAAAAAAGAGGATTGCCTCATGCTCATATTTTAATATTTTTGCAACCTGCAAACAAGTATCCAAATCCAGAAGACATTGATTAAATAATTTCTGCAGAGATACCAAATAAGTACACAGATCCATAATTGTATGAAATTGTCTCCAAACATATGATTCATGATCCATGTGGACTCCTAAATAGAAGTGCACCATGTATGGTCGATGGGAAGTGTATTATATTTTTCCCTAAGAAATTCAACGAAGCCACAATTGTAGACCAAGATGGATTTCCAGTATACAGGAGAACAAATGACAGGCGTACAGTTCAAAAGCATGGTATTGAACTTGATAATCGCTTTGTTGTACTATACAGTCCATAATTGCTACTCAAATACAGGACACACCTGAATGCCAAATGGTGCAATCAGAGCACATCCATCAAATACCTATTTAAGTACATCAACAAAGGTTCTGATCGAATTACAGCATCTATTGTTAATGTGCAGAACCAAAACGGCAGACAATATCAGGTTGACGATGAAATTAAACAGTATCTTGATTGCTGGTATGTGTCAAACATGTCTTCCTTAAATGCATAACATTCATCTACACACAACACACCCTTCGTTTATGCTTTTCATTGTCTGGATAGTCTTCTTTTTCTTTTTATATGTTCAACTTCCACATTTTTGTCTTTATCTTTCAACTTCAACATTACTCGGTGTAAATTATAATATCAACCATATGTTCATTAAATGCATAACATTCACCTATACACAACACACCCTTCATTATTACATTAATTGACCTACTTTTTATGTGTTTATGTTTTACTAATCATCCCCTAGGAATGTCTCGCCCCCTGAAGCATGTTGGAAGATTTTTGCATTCCCTATGCATGGACGTGCACCAGCAGTTGAGTGTCTTTATTTCCACCTTGAAAATCAATAGCCAGTTTACTGGACTGACAACCAACAAATTAGGACAATACTATCTAAGAGTACCATCAAAGAATCAATGTTTACAGCTTGGATGCATTCAAATAAAATATACCATGATGGAAGGGATCTTACTTATGTTGAATATGTGTCCAAATTCGTTTATGTTGCACACAAGAGATATTGGCAGCCATGAAAACAAGGAAATACAATAGGGAGGCTGATATGGGTACCCCCTTCAACTGGAGAGTTGTTTTACATGAGGATGATGTTTTCCTCCGCTAAAGGCTCACAATCTTACAAAGATATTAGAATAATAGACAATGTCGTCTACCATACTTTTAGAGAAGCATGCTTTGCAAAAGGTTTCCTAGGAAGTGATCAAGAATTTGTTGGTGTTTTACGAGAGGCTAACACTTGGGGAACTCCACACTTCCTTCGAAAGTTATTTGTCAACCTGCTATTTATGAATACAATGGAGAGACCAGAATATGTGTGGGAACAAACTTGGCGGTGGATGGCAGATGATATTGTATTTAATCATAGAAGTCAAGGTAATTTCATAAATCCTAAATAACTATATACCATTCATAGGAAACAACGTACTTGCTAACAATGTCATTATTTGACTATTCATAGGCATTCAACTCACTGACAAAGAAACAATGCATCTTTGTTTGACTCAAATTGAAAACATGCTACAAGCCAATAGGAAAAGTCTACGAGATTTTCCTTCAATGCCATACCCAATAGGCTATGCTGCCAACCCACACCAAAATAAGCTCATCTACAATGAAATGGCTTATAACAAGGAAGTTTTGGCTACCGAATTTAACAGATGCTATCACTCAATGACAGGTATGTACACCCCATTTGAGTTTTAACTTACAAAATATTCATTCCCAGCAATCCTTACTATTAATTATGATTTATACATTACTAATTTCATATGAGCAGACTTCTATTTTTGATAATATTATGAGTGTAGTTGCAAGTCAATTAGGGAGAGTTTATTTTCTCTATGGATATGGTGGGACCGGCAAGACATTTATGTGGAAAAATTTATCATCTGTTGTATGGTCCAATGGAGGCATTGTTTTAATTGTTGCTTCCAGTAGGATTGCTTCATTATTATTGCCCGGAGGTAGAACAACACATTCTAAGTTTGTCATACCTGTGCCTACAACACAAAATTCAACATGCAATATTCATCAGGGGAGTGACTTTGCTGAATTGTTGCAGAGGACAAAATTAATAATTTGGGACGAAGCTCCAATGTGTCACAAATTTAGTTTTGAGGCACTTGACAAAAGCTTAAAAGATATCATGCACAACAACAAACTTTTTGGGGGAAAGGTTATTGTTTTTTGTGGTGATTTTCGAAAAATACTACTTGTTGTTCCAAGAGGTAATCGCTCTGATATTGCCCATGCATCTCTAAATGCATCATACATTTGGGATCATTGTCAAATTCTAAAATTGACAAAAAATATGCGCTTGCAATCCAATCCTTCTAACCATAGCAGCACTGATGAACTCAAACAGTTTTCTGATTGGTTACTAGACATAGGTGATGGCAAACTTGGGCAACCTAACGATGGACATTGCGAAATCACCATCCCAGGTGAGTTTCTTATAATGGATTTTGAGGATCCTATCCAAGCAATTGTTGATGCAACATATCCAGATTTATTACAAAACTACAACAACGCAAATTTCTTGCAAAAGAGAGCTATCCTAGCCTCTACAAAAGATGTTGTTGACAAAATAAATGACTATGTCCTGTCTTTGATTCCCGGTGACGAGAAAAGTATAGTAGTGCAGATAGTATTGACAAATCTGATGAACTACTCAATCCTGCTTTTGGAGTACTAACACCTGAGTTTCTTAACACCTTGAAAACATCAGGGATACCTAATCACAAGCTAAGAATCAAGATTGGTATTCCCATCATACTACTCCGAAATTTGGACCAAGCAAGTGGTTTATGCAATGGAACTCGGCTAATTGTCACCTAACTTGGAACCAATGTAGTTGAAGCAGAGGTAATAACTGGACCCAATGTAGGTCATAGGACACACATACCAAGAATGAATATGTCTCCTTCCGATTCTCCATGGCCATTCAAATTAATCAGAAGACAGTTTCCATTCATCGTTTCATTTGCAATGACTATAAACAAGTCTCAAGGACAGTCCTTGGCACATGTTGGATTGTATTTGCCAAACCCAGTATTTTGTCATGGCCAACTATATGTTGCATTTTCATGAGTGCAAAGTAAAAAAGGACTACGTATTCTTATTCATGATAACAAGGCATTGCAAAAAATACTACCATTAATGTGGTATACAAAGAAGTATTTGCAAACTTATAAACAGGTATGCTTACCAAATTGTTATACTTATAAGTCCTACATTCTCAACCTAATACATTTTCCTTAGATATCATTTCCAACAAGTCAATATTTAATTTACAAAATTTCAATATATATTACATTTATTTCTTTATGTTGCATTGCAGCATCAGATGACCAAGGCAACTATTGAATGTTTCTTATTATATCACCTCCACTAAAGTAAATTGATTTTAAATGTCTGCTTATCAGGTGAATATTGTTGGATATAGTATTATCGTCATACTTCTGATTATTAAATGATCAATAATTATATCCAAAAATCTAATCAACTTATTTATCTTTCTTTATTGTGCAGCCTCTCTTTCATTGCTACAACAACATCATCCAACAATGTATGATAACATTAGATTTGTTTGTATTCTTACTTTTTGTTGTTTTTTTCTAAACATAGGTCAACATTATTATCATACAAATAAACATCGTTATTGAACACATGTGTTGGTAATATTGAAATAGGAGTATGAGTCCGGGCGTCGACACGACAAAAAAATAGTATTTAACTAAAAATTTGTTCCCTAACAAACGCCACTTAAAGCATCCCGGTTCCGGATGAGCTAGATGATATAACAAGTGAAATGGCAGGCTGACAGTAAATGACGACGTGGAGGAAGGTGGACTTCGTCGTGTCATCAGCTTCCTTCACTTCCTAATTCCCGTTCCATCCCTTTCCTTCCACACTCATTCATCCTCACTGAGAAAATGTCGAATCTGTTGTTTCTACCCTCACCTCCCCTCACCCCCTCCTCCATTCACCCCTCCCACACTTCATCTTCCGCTTCTGCCCTTCAATTCCAATGCCGATTCTCCCTTCTCTCTCGTCCCCGCCGCCACTCTCCCACTCTCACTCCCTTCCATAGAAGAAGAGACCTTTCCCTTCTCGTTTTCGGTTCCGATTCTCCCTCCGACGCAAAAACCGAAGAACAAGTAAAGGAAAATGAAGACGGCGTTGATGATCCGAGTGGTAGTGTGATCGAGGACGAGGATTATCCGAGCGGTGAATTCGACTTCGAACCGATTACCGGATGGAGAAGCTTCCTCGTCAAGCTCAAGATGCTCGTCGCGTTCCCTTGGGAGCGTGTTCGCAAGGGCAGTGTCCTCACTATGAAGCTTCATGGCCAGGTTACCTTCTCTCTTCTTTGTTCTTTCTCACCCTCCTTTTTCATCCCACGGGAAGAAAATAACTTCGGATTTTGCTTCTTCTTCTTTTTTTTTTTTTTGAGTAAACCATCAATTTAGTCTTTTAAGTATATAAGTTCTCTCTTAAATAGCCCTTAAACTAATGAACTTATATAAGTAGTTCCTTAAGTATTGCATATCTATCAATTTAGTTCCTGGTCGATCTATTTTACTAACATTGAGGACTAATATAAGGAATTTTTCAATACATAAAAGACTATGCCGCATGATTTCTAATACTTTGGGGAACTAATATATAATTTCATTAGTTTAAAGACTATTTAGGAAAGAGGTGATACTTCAAGGACCAAATGGTGGTTTATTTGATTTTTTATATATACATAATTTTTTAGGGGGATTGTGCCTTTGTACAAGGCAAGAAAAATCTCTGAGCTCAATGAGAGGAGTGAGGATTTGAACATGCGACCTATCTGATACTAGACCCTATCTTAGAATTTTTAATTTTATTTAAGCAGATAATTATAGAAGAGAATATTAATAACACACTTTTATGACGACTTTTTCTAATTTATTTATTTTTATATTTAGAACTAAATTATATTGAGACACACAAAGTTAGGAATAAGATTCATTGAAATTATAGAGTCGTAGACTAGTAGTAAACTTTAGGGAATAACAGAGACAAATGCCAGCAAAATATTATGCAACGCACTCTCTAGAACACACTCTTTATTGGTTGAAATTTATTAGAGATCACAAAATTTGGTGGGCTGCCTTTCTTATTTAATGAGCTTCATTAATGATATTATAATTATAATTTATAATAAACTTTAATCAATAGATAGTGTGTTAGAAGATGTGTTAGCACATATCTAACAAAGAATGTGTTAGTATTTTGAGTTAGTGTTATAAAACACTATTTTTCATTTGATTGTATAAATATTTGTACAAGAATGGAGGAGAATAATAATTTGTAGTGTACTAGTGTTATTATTTCTTTCATTATTTTTATAAATAAAAGTAAGGTAATAGTTTTTAATTAGTTATGCAAAAAACTAAATTAGTTCTAACCATAGCAAATATATGCACACATTTTCTAAAAAGCACATATATGTTTGACATATTTGAATTTAAATGTTGTGTTGTTTCACATGTTCAGGTATCTGATCAAGTGAAGAGTAGGTTCTCTCCAGGACTTTCTCTGCCTCAAATTTGTGAGAATTTTTTGAAAGCAGCATATGATCCTCGTATTTCTGGGATCTATCTTCATATTGATAGTTTAAATTGCGGGTGGGGTAAAGTAGAAGAAATTCGAAGGCATATACTGGATTTCAAAAAATCAGGTAATGCTCTGGACTTGTCTTGCAACTTTTGTATGGAATAAAGAGGAATCGGGATTTTGAGCATCCGTGGTGGTGTTTAGTTTTTGCTTCTGTTTTCCTTTTCTTTCACATTTATAAGAAAAAGAGGAATCAGGATTCAGGATTCAGGAATGTGGAAACATGCAATATACAAACATTTTTTCATACTGAATGCTGTTTATAGAAACTTATATCAAGTTGAATGAACTGGTGAAGAATTTACCAAGAAATTCAGTTACCTACATAGCCAAGTGACATGTGAATGTAATTACTGATGGCTTTTATTGCCACACACACCCCTTTAAAAAGCCAAGTCACTGTCAGTGCACATACCATGAAGTTTTAGTGCTTTTCAAATTAGTTCTCTTAAACCCTGTAGAGAATATTCAACAGAGATATTAATTTAGATTTCTATCTTTGTTGCAATGGCCTTAAGTAGAAGGCTTCTATAGCTGAATTCAATGTATCTTCTTTTCTTGTACAAGCCATGAAGTATGTCAATTTTCTAAGGTTATGATTTAACTGAGGCTTATATTTTAAAGCAATATGGTGATTAATGAATAATGATATATTAATGTACCTCTTCTTCTCCATTGACATTTTGGCCCATATTAATGTTTTTTCCTGCTTATGAATGACATTCTTTGATAGTTTATTATGCTTGTAGGAAAATTTGTTTTGGCTTATGTCCCTTTATGTCAAGAAAAAGAGTATTACCTTGCATCTGCATGTGAAGAGATATACGCCCCACCCAGTGCCTACTTTTCTTTATTTGGATTGACTGTTCAAGCCTCATTCCTCAGAGGTATAGATTATTCTAATTTTCTTTTCCTTGCATTTTTACAAATTTGACTTATAGTGATTGTCCTTGATTTTTTTTTGTTTCCTTACAGCATGTCCTACATGTCTATAACTGCACAAAACTCCAATTTTGTCCTTCAAAGATCATGAAACGTAATACTGGTGCTGCATTTATTAGTGACATCATATTGGTTCTTCAATCCTGATTAATGTCACTAATTTCTTCCTTTTGTAATATCTTTGCCATCAAATTGGTCATTTCAGTGGCATCTAATTGATCCTTTAAAGGAAAATTTTGATGCTATTTAATGTGTGCCTGATAAAAGGAGATCAATTTGGATATATCTTTGGAGGGCCAATTGGATATTTACTTTTTGGGCAAGTGAGAGATGGGCATAGTAGGAGGTGGGGGAGATTCAGACCTCCTAAAAGGTCTCAAATTAGCAGTTCCCTTAGAAAACCATTTTTGTATGTATTATGCGCCTAGATCCTAGAAAGGGACTTACTAGGTATATTTCCTTTTCTATGAAGTTTGTACAGAATTTGGTACAATATGTCTATGATGTAACCTGAATTAAAGTATGGTACAGTGGTACTGATATGCCTTTCTAAGTTTCTATTACATTTATAGAAGTATGAAAATCATGCTATGTTAATTTCCCACGTACTATTATAATGCTCAATGTCTCTAAACTTTTTTTGGTTCTGGAACATGCTGCAGTTTAAATATTTAAATTCTATGATGGCTATAAATAAGCCTAAAACTTTTTGTGTTTGACATCATTTTATTAATTGTTTTCAGGTATTTTAGAAAACATAGGAATTGAACCACAAGTGGAAAGGATTGGAAAATACAAAAGTGCAGGAGATCAGCTAGCTCGAAGAACCATGTCTGAAGAAAATTGTGAGATGCTGACCACATTACTTGATAATATCTATACAAATTGGTTGGATAAAGTCTCTTCTGCCAAAGGTACATTGGCATTTGGTATCTTAATTGAATCTTGAACCATTATATTAACTTCTGAGCTTCTGCATGTTTAATACAGGAAAAACAAGAGAAGATATTGAGAACTTCATAAATGAAGGTGTTTATCAAGTAGACAAGCTGAAAGAAGAGGGACTCATCAAATATAAACTATGATGATGAGGTACATAGTTATTCCCTAGTGCTGTTATATGAACAACCAATTTGATCTTTGATTGCTACACTCATAGGCATAGGTGTGAGTCTAACCCTATGCTACGGGTGGTGTTTAATTAAAACCATCCTCGTAGTGGCAGACTTATGGATACGAACTTGTAATTTAACGTTATGGTAAAGTTCACCTAGGATTACAATCTATTTCAACTGGACCAACTATCAGGTTATATGAAAGACCATTTGTTCATGTAATTTGTCATCTTTATAATTATCAATAGAATAGTTTTTAGATGGAATCTCATCTAATGATTAGTGGTGTATATTTTTTAGTGGAAAAAAATCCTGAATATAGAGTTTTTGCTCTTTTCTCTAAAAGTTGGTTTTATTGCTTCTTCATTTAAGAATTGTGGATTATACTGTATTCGCAGTTGGTCGTATTCATATATATTGATAATTAACACTGGTCAATAAATGTTTTGAAGGATGTGAATACATCTCAAGCAAAGACAGTTAAAAGGATAAGAAACATTAAATGTTTTGCAGATTACTGCCATGTTGAAGGAGAGACTTGGAGTGAAATCAGATAAAGATCTGCCTATGGTGGATTACAGGTAGCAATTTCTATATGCTTTTGAGAATCTTCCATGGTTTATGCTATTTATTTGAACTGGCTAGAAGTTAGCTTCAAAATTATCATACTACGGAATTTCGTATTCCATTCCATGGTTTAATTTTGTATTCCATTCCATGGTTTCATAAAGAATACCTTCTGCCTCTTACAAGTTTCATTCCCAATCATCACTTTGCTTTCAACATTAGGAATTTAGACTATTCAAGGGCTGTAACATTTTCTATGATCAAATAAGTTCAAATCAAATTTCCCATTAAAAGAATCGTTCATATCAATGGCTATTTCTTTCTTTTTTCACCCTGATTTGAGGATTATTCTAGAATCCTAGGTTTCCCTGCGCGTCATTGCTTCAAAGGGAATGTTGCTAGACGTTAAGTTACTAATTGATGATAAATTGGTGTCTATGTATTTGACTTTCTTGGTTCAGTAAATATATGTTTGGCATGGTGCCAATGGTATTCATTATACCATTTTTCAAATTATGTTGTTCAAACTGTATGGTGTTCTAATATGTAATATAACATTGATGCTTAGTTCACTGGCTACTTCTATTTTGGATTTTTCATGCAAGATTTTATTCTATAATGTACTATGTCAAATGTAACAATTTTCTTGTTGTTTACTAGCTCATCCAATACACGTGTATAGTTTTTGTTGAGAATTGGTAGGATTATTCTGTAATAAATGTGGATTATAGACACATAATATCTAATTAATAGGAAACCAAATATCCTACATTTATTGGTAATTATTGCAATAAGACATATAATCTCTCATCCATGTTGTATTCAGACATACGATTTACAGTCACAATATGTTTCGTCCTTTCATTTCAATATGGTATCTAGAGCCTAATAGACCCATTGGCCCCGATGATAAAAAAAAATTTTTGCGAACCATGTAGTCTTTAGTTCACCTTTTTTCTCACTGACCTTAGTCAGACGACCTTTTGATGAAAGCTTGCTTGAGAAACTTCTATGGAGGCTGGATCTTTCAGCTTCAATGAGGTCTTTCAATGGTGATTTTTCACCATGGAGATGCAGTGGAAGATAAAGGAGAAGAGGTGAGAGGAGGCATCATCCACTAGGGAATAAGTCATGGAAGAAGAAGTTTCACTACCAAGAGAGTGCCTTGGATAAGAAGCTTAGAGAGAAAGCTTCAATGGAGGAAAAGAAAAAGAGAGAGAGGGGGAGCATGAAATTGAAGGAGGAAAAGAGGGAGAGAAGTTGAACTTTGAAGTGTGTCTCACAAGACTCTTATTCATCAAAGTTACAACAAGTTTACACATGATTCTATTTATAGCCTAGGTAGTTTCCTTGGGAACCTTCCTTGAGAAACTTCCTTGAGAAGCTTATTTGAAAAGTTCCTTGAGAAGCTAGAGCTTAATTACACACACCCCTCTAATAACTAAGCTCGCTTCCTTGAGAAACTTTCTTGAGAAGCTAGAGCTTAGCTACACATACCCCTCTAATAGCTAAGCTTACCTCCTTAAGATGAGAAGCTAGATCTTAGCCACACACCCTCCTATAATAGTTAAGCTCACCCCATGTTAAATTACATGAAAATACAAAAAAGTCCTTACTACAAAAACTACTCAAAATGCCCTGAAATACAAGGCTAAAACCCTATACTACTAGAATGGACAAAATACAAGGCCCAAAGAAAAGTGAACCCAACCTTGACCTATGGGCTCAGAAATCTACCCTGAGGTTCATGAGAATCCTAGGGCCTTCTTTAGCAGCTCTAGCTCAATTCTCTTTGAGTCTTCTATCCAATACTCTTGGGGTATAGGATTGCATCACCTTTTTCCCTTCTACATTGTCGCCATCCTTTTGATCGGAGATTACACCATTGTGCTTGCCGTCTGCTAATCTATTCAACGGTGGTCACAACATTGCCACATGTGCATCCATGCACCCGCACACTCCCTTCTTCTCAACGCCAAACTGTTTTTTGTGTGTCCTTCTGCTAACACATGATGGGATGTGACCAACCCATTGCGATGCTTTCGGTGCTGAGGTCGCCCCTCCATTGTGCCCTTATCCTATAATGCCTTCATTATAACCTTGTTTTTTGTTCCAGCCATTGTTTTTTTCCTTTGTTTTATAGGTTTTTTTGTTGCTTTGCACACTCTATTGAGAAGTTGGATGGTTCAAACTACTCCACTTGGGCCTTTGGCATCATGTTGTGGATTAGTGGACTTGACCACAAATCCCATCGCATGATTTCTGCTGATTTTGTACTTGAGGCTAATGTAAAGAATGGGTAAAGATCAATTGCCAATTATACAATGTTATCGAGTACACCCTTCACCCCTCCCTCAAACCAATTTTCAGACCCCATAACTCTTGTGAATTAGTTTGGAGAATGATGCTCAACAGTTATACAGCGTGTGTAGAGACCTATCCTCCAACAACCCCTACACTGCCATTTCTGACTTTTGACGATCCTATCTAGCCCTTGTTCAAACCTGTTTGGCTCAATTTGACAACAAACACCCCTCTCAACACCCTCGTTTGATTTTTTCACTGTGTTTCATGGCCTCTACCTACTCTCCTTCAAAATCCACTTTCCGCTATGATGTTCACCAATGTCCCCCACAAAGACATGTCTATGCGCAACTTTCTTTGTAGGTGAACTGTACCCATGCCCACTGTTGGGCTTGTTTGGCAGCCAGTGCGTCACCCTCTTATCGGTCTGCATCAACAACCTTTCAAGAACGTCACGCCGTCCACGTGCATAGCCAACTCAACACACTGCCACAACGACCCCTCGCAATGCCCTTTTTCTGTAAGAGAAGTTCACGTAGACAACGCGTGATGCATCTCCGACAAGCGTGACATTGGAATTGCATCCTTCTGTCTCAAGGTGTGCTTTATTCATGGGTGAACACCTGTCACAACTACAGGCCTTCATTGGCTGCAGCCGAGGTTCTTCAACGCAACCACACGACTAGAACTGTCTTTTTTTCATTTTTGTTGGGTTTACCTCATTTGTGGCAAGCTTGGTTCATATGACATATATATGCTTCAGTTTGAGGGGGAGTGTGAAATATATGATTTGATATGTTTTAATTACAGCATTTTAGTATGGATTATTTCCCTTATTACTCATTATTTAGTTTCCTTATTTTGTAAACCTCCTTCATTATAAATAAGAGTATTTCATGTGGTCTCACACACAACATTACACAATAAATCATTGTAATACAGTCCACTGAGCAGTCTTGTGCTACTCTGGCCACCTACTAGGATTTTCTCCAGTGGTTTGAGAGCCACCAAAGTTCTGGTGCTATTGCTTTAGTCGCACACACCGGTAAATTATTGCTTGCATCTCTCCTTCATCTTACTTGGGTCCTTGGGTGCTTGACTATGTGCATCTGACCACATATCTGGTAATCGTTCTCTTTTCTCTTCCATTTCCACATCCACTTATTTACTTTCCATTACCTCTACCAATGGCACTCAAGCGCAATCCAAAGGCATTGGCACCACACATCCCCTTCCATCTCTTATCGTTGAGTGTGTTTTATATGTTCCTAATTTTCCTTTTAATCTGTTGTATGTGTACCATCTCACTCAATCTCATGACCTTGTGATTACCTTTACTAAAACTTATGTTACCCTGCGGGACCAAACATCGGGATGGATGATTGGTGTCAAATGTGATTCACATGGCCTATACCATCTCTCTCCATCGTTGTAAGTGTGCTCCACCTCTGTCTCTCCATTGGTGATTCATGCTCAGTTGGGACATCCTGGATTACCAAAGCTTCATAAGTTGGTGCCAAGTCTTTCAAAATTGTCTAGTTTGCATTGTGAGTCATGTCAGTTTGGGAAACACACTCGTAATTCATTTCCTAATCGAGTCAATAAACGGTCTACGTCTACTTTTGCCCTTGTTCATTCAGATATTTGGGGTCCATCACATGTTGTTACCCGTTCTGGTTTTAAATATTTTGTTACTTTTATTGATGATTACTCACGTTGCACGTGGGTATGTTTATTGAAAAACAGGTTTGGGTTATTTTCTATCTTTTAAACACAGTTTGGTATCCTTATCCGATCTCTTCACAATGATAATGCTCGCGAATATTTATCTCATCAACTTCAGAAATTGATGACTTCAAAAGGGATTCTCCATTAGACATCTTGTGCCCGTACTCGGATACTCAACAAAATGGGGTGGCTGTCCTCACAGCTTGCTACCTCTTTAACCGCATGTTGTCTTCCATTCTAAATGATCAGATACCTAATACGGTCCTCTTTCCCCATTCATTTCTCCATACTATTCCTCCAAGGATCTTTGGCTTCCACCTTCTTTGTTCACAACCTGACTCCAGAGGACTTGACAAACTATCTGCAAGGTCCTTTAAGTGTGTTTTCATAGGGTATCTTTTGTATTGATGAAATCGTGTATTCTGTTATAGTGGAATTATGCATTCTGTTATAGTGGAATCAGCTAGTCGTCCAGGTGTCCAATAGTGAGTGGTGCTGTTAGAGCACTATGTCATTTGTGTCTAATGCTGTAATGCCTATATATACACGAATGAGTGTGGAATAAAGGACACGAAATTACCAGTTCAGAAATTCTGTTCCTTCCTTTTATTCTGGAGGCACTCTTCCTGGCCTCGGTTGCAGGAAGTTTTCGTCTTTTATCAAATAGTCATTTCATTATTTATAGTTTCTTCAGAGAGCTTTTAAAAGCAAAAAAAATAAGAAGTTATTATTTTCCCAGAATTAATCTTTCCCAAACATGCATGTATTTAAAGTCCAGTTTTCATGTGACATAGTGTTGCTTCCTTTTTCTAACCTACTTTTGTTGCTAGCGGATGCTCCTTTTGATAAATAAAATATACCAAATAAAATATTTTCTTGCATCAATTAAATACAGGAAATACTCTAGAGTTAGGAAATGGACTGTTGGAATACCAGGTGGTAAAGAACTTATAGCCATTATCCGAGCATCAGGGAGTATTAGTCGTGTAGAGAGTCAATTATCTGTCTCTAGCTCAGGGATCATTGCAGAGAAGTTCATTGAGAAGATTCGCACTGTCAGAGGTAAACTCGACCTTACAAGTTACAAGTTTAATGTAGGAGGCTGATTAAAATTGACACTTATTTAATAGAATATTATCAAGCTATAAATATTGATTATGGAAGCTGTTGTTAATACTTCATACATAACTTAGTTTTAGTTGAGTAAATATTATTCACTGATGTCCCCTATAATCAATAGGAAGGAAGCCTAGAGATTACACTTCTTTTGAAACTTTCACTTCAAAAGATGGTTTTAGAAGTTTGGTTTTCTTCCCAATACTGCAGTAGAAGTTGACAAACGTAAGAACTAAGAACAAATGGAATATAGAAACTAAGTTGCAAGAACTCGAATATCTGACAGAGGAAAAAGAGAGATCCTTCAGCTAGAGGAAATAAGTAAACATATGACTTGCTGAACCCTTTGTTCATGTATTCCAGGATGTAGAGGGGTTAGTTCTGTTCAGTTTAGTAACTTGCGTATGCAACAGCAACACAACTTATCTATTCACTTTTAGGAGCATAAACATAAGCATAATCATGATTTTTAGTGCCTATCAATGATGTTGTTTGCCTAAATCGCAACCTTTGACAGTGTCATTATTCATTATTTTAATTCACTCACGACTCACAAGTGTTCTTTCCCCTCAGAGTCAAAAGAATTCAAGGCTGCTATCATCAGAATTGACAGTCCTGGAGGTGATGCTCTTGCTTCTGATTTGTAAGTTCTGGTAAAATTTCCCCTGTTAATTTTATGTTCAAAACTTCTATTTAGTTATTTAACTAGAAATTGTTGATTTTCTTTGCGTTGGTTTGAAATTATTGATTGTATTGATCTAGATCTCTGTACCATGGCATGTATTGAATGAGTGGATGCCAAATAAAATACTCCCTCCGAACTGAAATATAAGTAAAAAAAAAAAATGATTCACGGTAATTAAGAAAATAAGTTAACATCGTTTAATTTTGATAGTCTAAATAAAAAAAATAATTAATTTTCTAAAGTATCCTTTACATTTAATTGCATAGGACAAAAAAAGAAAAAGTTGTTGGAAATAAAATTTTGATTAAATGAAGAGTATTTTGGAGATGGTATCATTAAATAGGGAGAAGTTGGTTAAAATTTATTTATATTTTAGTTCAGAGGGAGTAATAGAATAGTCAAATAGGATAACCTCAAAAGTGCTCATTAATCCCGTTTCATTTAACCATTTAAAATTTTAAGCATATATGACTTTTCAATTTATTTCATGAGAATTGGTGAAGGAAAAGAAAAAGGAAAACATAAATTGTTGAATCGTGTGATTCATATCAACAATACGAAATTGCGCAAATTCATTCATGTATCATAAGATACAAAGTCATTTGAGATTCATTTGATGATATGAATCGATGGGTGACTGAATCGTATTGAATTGTAGGAATTGAACCGTAAATCGTAAGATTCTAGTAACTATACAAGTTTGCTGATAATAAAAAAAAATAACTGTAAGCAAAATATAACAATATAATGATATTAAAAATGCTAAACTTAAGACTACGAATGCCTGGCAGTGGCAACCTTTTTAATGCCAAGGAAAAAGCTAACAGCAGCAATTTCTTGAGTCCTGCATTTATCTCCATAAATATAGGCAGTGCAAGCATCTCAAGCAATGTTACAGTAGTAAATATGTGAAGATATTGGTTTTCAAAAACACTATGCAGCACTTTCTCTTCCATGCAGTCCAATTTCAGCTATTGTATGTGAAGATATTTAAAAGCTTGATTAAATAATTTTTTATCCAACAACATTAATTTTAGATTTGTTAGGAGTTAATCATATCCTTTATGTAATGGTCTACTTCAATTTCAAATACATCTACAATTGTTGTCATGATGACAGTTTTGCTAAGTATTTTGTTGATGATGCCAAGAATCTTGATCATTATCTGGTGCATGATCTGCAGGATGTGGAGAGAAATCCGGCTTTTGGCTGCTTCAAAACCGGTCATTGCTTCAATGTCTGATGTGGCAGCAAGTGGAGGGTACTACATGGCAATGGGAGCTGATGTTATTGTTGCAGAAAGTCTTACATTAACTGGTTCAATTGGAGTGGTCACAGGTGAAAATCTCTGTTCAGTGCTTTTGTAACATAACTTATATAAGATGAAATTTTCCTTTAAACACACTAGAATGTTAACATCCAACATATGTTGTAAATCTCTATATGCACAAAATTGACCTGTCACATTATAAGCAAGATTAAGTACATTTATTTCACTTATTATTCATATGGAAATATAGCATTTTGAACCTGTTCAATGAAGAAAAATACAACAGCTTGTGCTATTATTTGAATGATAATTACATTCAACCAATGGAAATTGTAGCTGAAAGCAAATTATTCATTTCAGCTCTGAAATAATGAGATAAGATATAAATTGTAATATCATGAACAGCCTGTGCTCTATATATTCTTCAATTTTGTAATCTGTTAATTGATGACATTATTTACATAACATTGGTTATTGTAGGAAAATTTAACCTGGGGAAACTGTATGAGAAGATTGGCTTTAACAAAGAAATTTTATCAAGGGGAAAATATGCTGAGCTCCTTGCTGCTGAACAACGTCCTTTCAGGTAATATTATTTCTTGATTTCCTTGTGTAGAGATTCTAGTAGATAAGGAGAGAATATTAGGCCGTGAAAACTGTAATGTGCCATTTGATATCTCACCAGTTAGGCACTCAATCTTTAAGAAGCGAAGATGTTACATATACTTTCTTAGTAGTTTCCATCTTAAATTATTTAAAGAAAAAAATTACATCTTAAAAAGTTAACATCTTGAAATTAGTCTGTACACAGTTATACTGATGGACTGGGGCTGCATAGTTGTCCTATTGTTCTTAGTTGCTATAGTGTTTTGCTATTTGCTTTTATACATTACCTTTATTTTTGGTGAATTAAAAAATGATAATAAGGATAGGTTACTTCAATTCTACCAACTAGTGCACCAGTCACATACCTGGGACCCCAAAAGGCATTTTCACTCAGGAATTTTCTGCATGGAGGCTTACTTAACAGGTCTCTAGGTGTTAGGGATCTCCCTTTGGGAGTGATGATCACCGAGCAAGATTACTAACGAAGGGATAATTCAAACCTTACACTTGGGGAGTGGGACATCCTCTATCCCATACATATATGTACTAATAATAAAAGGAAAAAAATTATAATTAATTAAAAGTTTTTAAAACATATTTAAATAAAATTATTTCAAAAGGATAAAAGGTTCACATTCACTTTTTTCGCATCATAATAAAATTTGTCCAAATAAATAATAAAATCATCTCGGCTCAAACAAAACCGACCAAGACTTCATGCAATTAATATAGAAACTTATATTTCATTATCACATCCTATTTGAGCATTGTGTTCCCGCGTCTTCTAGCATGAGGTTCTTCATAACCATTCACCTAATCATCTGCTCTCACGAACACAAAGTTCAAGATAATCACAAGATCCAAACAAAAATAACACACGGGGAGTGAGTTATCACATTCCTAACTAATACAGAGAAACGAGACAACTAGATATACATATCATGTAAATGAGATACAACTTACCTAAACATAGCTCACTTAATTCTACCACTTTGTCATGTAACATCATAATACAACACGTCTCATTCATTTTCATATCATTCACGTACTCAAAGATCAAAATATAATATCACTAAATCAATCAATATCAATAAATACATAAGCATTATGCAATAGATACACTAAGACTCAAGCCTATATGCAATGTGGTACCATGTCAATGAAAAATCACTCTGGGGCGTTTAGGAGTACATAAAAAGTCACACTACACAATGGGTATGTCAAATCACTCTCACTAAGTAAAATCATAAGGTGACCAGTCAGGATCAATCCGTTTTGTGAGAATGCTCCAACCATATGGGATTAACATAGGCTTAAAGGAGCACTCAAATCGAGTGTCTTTACCCCCAAGGCCTAAACTCCGAAGAATCCGTTAGGGTCTCACCTTCCTGATTCAGGTCCAACCCCTAAAATAATTCTTTTTACACACGAACACTGCTCATGAATTATACAATACCCATGACCTTACACTCATGTTTCAACACGTTTAACACATTGCGCTACAATTTAACATTGGTTCCTAACAAGGAAACCTATATTTTTCCTTTAACACTGTGCATAAATAATTTTCTCAAGGTAAACACTGGTTAGGTTATTGTATAATTCACAACTCACAACACAGGTATTGTCACATCAAGTGTTAAACACACTTATTCGCAACCAAATCTCATGTCCACAATTTCACATCTCATAATGTCACAATCCACCATTACATGTTTACGTGCATTTCGCAAATTAACACATGTTCAACTTTGTACTTCTACTCAATCTCCATAACAATATTATAATTTCAAAGCAATATGTTATCTCACAATTCGTCACATTTAATTTATCACTTATACACAATTTCAATCATAACTTCATGATCCCAATATAACTATTTATTACGTTAATCCTATTGAAAACACAAACAAATTATACAAAAATGTTTCTCAATCCACGGGGAGTAAAACCCCTCAAACAATTTCACAGAAGAATTTTAATACAATAAACATTTTAAAATAAACCTCAATTTAATCCTCTAAGGATCCCTACACATGATCATTCTAACCCCTAATTGTGATAAACTCATCCCTTACTTCTAAGTGGGCTCACGTGTGTTTCACTAGCGATAGCGGCATCTCTAACGGTTCTCTGACATTCCTCAAGCTTTTCCTCTGGTTGTTCTGATAAAGTTTTCAAACGTTAAAGAGAAGAGAAAAGATTGAAATTTTTATTCCACTGTTTGCGTGCAATGAGTATTTCTCCCTCCCCATACATTATTTTGCAAATCCCAATGGTGAAGATATGAGGAAATGAATTGCGAACCTGATGTCCAAATTTCACAACAATCCAACAGTTAACAAGTTCGGGATTGTAGTTTTACTGGGACAGAATTTGGGTCTCTGTGGAAAAAGAGAAAGCTACAATACAGAGGGAGTTTCTCTCAGCTCTGACATTTTTTCGTAAATTCCAACGGTTAGAATGTTTGGAAATGAGTTCCGAACCTGGTGCTCAAATTTCACAACGATCCAACGGTTAACGAGTTCGAGATCATCATTTTACTGATATAGGTTTGAGTGTGTGCGAAAAAAAGATAGGATTTTGGAAGGAGAAAGGAAAACGAAACTGAGAGGAAGAGAAACCACAAAGACTACCGTCAGTCTGAAAAATGACCTAACATATCTCTATCTGTTTTTTTTTTTACTTTCCTTCAAACCATTATTTTAATAAATTTATTTCTCCTTATTTATTTAATTACAAAAATCTCATCATTTTTTCTAAAATTCTATTTATTTTAAATGAAAAACCTTTTTAATTTGATTTACGAAAAATAGGATGTAACATGGAGTGCAAAATCTCATCTATAAACTTTGAGCTAGTTCAGCCAGCCTCAATTGGCTTTTTTGCATTCACCAAAAAAATCCCCCTTTTTTTGGGGAGAGGGTCCTATCATGAGAAGCATTAGTTGGACCCCATTTTGGTTTGAATTTATAATTCTTCACTCCAATTATTAGGAATGTTTACTCTGCCAAGAAGTTGGCTGTGATAGACTTTAGATAATATCTGGCATGGGTTGCCAAGTAATGTATGTAGTTGACACTTGACAGTAGCAACAATTGTAGGGTTCCCTTTCTATGATCTCTGAAAAGAAGGATCAAAGCATCCCTGAAAGTTCCTTCATATTTGAGACCAATTATTGCAAGGAAAGTCCACACTGAACAATGAACAATCTCACTATCTTTCACCATCCAAGCACTACAAGATATAACCTAAGGAGGCAGCGTTTCTGCCTCCATTTATGATTTAAATTTTTGCTTTCCATTAAATCTTTTATTGATGGCCTTTACATGGTTGTTATTTTTCTATTGTATCAGAAGAGAAAAGACGGACAAATATAACCTTTTTCGATTTTCTTGTTTTGGTACAGACCAGATGAAGCAGAGCTATTTGCCAAATCTGCTCAGCATGCTTATAAACAATTTCGAGACAAGGCAGCTTCATCCAGATCAATGACTGTATGTTTTAAATTTAACAAACTAATCCCATGCTTTTTGTTCATCTTTCATCCTTCTTGTAGATCTTTGTCACAGGCTCACAGCTAGTATACTGTCACTAGGTAGAAAAGATGGAGGAGTTTGCCCAGGGAAGGGTTTGGACTGGTAATGATGCAGCTTCACGTGGTTTAGTTGATGCTATTGGTGGTCTTTCTCGAGCTATTGCCATAGCAAAAATGAAGGCCGATATACCTCAAGACAGACAGGTTGGTTTGAAACCTTTATTTTTGCTATATGAATGTCGTACTCCAAAAGTATAGATACAAAACATGGTGATTTTATGCTTGAGCTTTGCCAGGTTACACTTGTGGAGATGTCTAGAGCCAACCCTTCTCTACCCGAGATTTTGTTAGGCGTAGGGAGTTCCCTTGTTGTAGCAGACAGAACGGTGAAGGAACTGCTACAGGGCTTGACATTTTCTTATGGAGTTCAAGCCCGGATGGATGGAATCTTGTTTCAGACATTGGAAGAATATCCTTTTGGCAACCCTATTTTGTCAATAATAAAAGATATCATCAGTTCCCTGTAGTTGCCCATAGTTCATTTAAATAATCGTCTCATTATATTTATATAGTTTTCCCTATATTGTTCTGTGAAGGGGCAATAGAATGAGAAAGGTCTACTTTGTATCTTGTCTTACTTGACCTTATTTCTTCAATGTCTCCCTCACAACCCTTGTAAATGCATGATGTAAAAATGGGAAGTTTAAAGCATAGTTTTACGCATCAACTCGGACGGAATTTCGCGTCCACGGCGTGTTTGTCTTCATTTTTCCTATAATGCTCATACTACCCTATCCCAGTAATATTTAAAAGTTTCTCTTCTTTTTACTGTGCATCTAGGCAAACGCTAAAAGCTCATCTTGGTTGTTTGTTTTAGCCTAAACTAGTGGAGTGCCCGTGAAATAAATACTATTTGTTAAGGTGTTATTTGTATCATTAGACTGTAAGTGAAAAATAATATTTGTCAGGGTACTGTTTGTATATTTTTACTGTAAGTGACATAAATACTATCTGTCAGCATACTGTTTGTATATAACATAAAGATAATTTGCATGAAGACTTGATTGTGTTGAAAATATTTTAAAGTTGATATAAATTATATAAAAGAAACATGGGAAATAAATTAAAAATATTTTGTTTTTCTGGAAAGAAATTATTTTAGATGTATTTAATTGTGAAGAGGGACTAAATTTTAAAAATAATTTTGTAAAAATGTTTAGTGGGCATATGAAAATAATATTTTGATTATAAAAGATATTTAGACTCATAAAAAAACTATGTTTTAGTCTTTGTTTTAAAAAATGTTTCAGTCTATACAAATAATTTGTTGTGATGTTAAATAATTTTGTTATCTCTATAAATAATAGTATTTAATTCTAATCCTAAATAAATTTTAATTTAATTCAGCAAAAAAATCAAATTTTTAGTTATCTGTTACAGGTGGTGGCAGTATTGAGCTATCTGGTTTTTCGTATAAAGCCGAAAACGGACTACACACAGACGTGGGTAAAAAAAAACATAATAGAAATAGCAGTGTGTATGAAAACGAAATTAGACAAAGCTGACACATGTTTTTAGTGTTTCAATGCAAAGGAAACCGAAAAAGGTAAAGACACAACGAATGGCAGTAGCATACAAATAGAAGGTTTAATCCTGCGGCTACACTTTTGATCAAAACAGTTTTACTAATTGCAACCATTTATTTGAAACAGAAATTCGAACCATTATATTATTATGGAATAATATAATCTAAACTTAAATGTTCATTTTATTTCATCATTTAATCTAATTTAGAAGCCAATATTGACCTATCTCTTTTTTCATATAAATACCAACAATATTGACCTATCGCTTCAACATAGTTCGCAAAATCAATATAAACATCAAACGACAAATAAAGCGCTGAGAAAAATTAATGAAATGTAAATATTTGTAATATTGAGATAGGAATTGTGCAGTTATAGTGAGGAAATTGTCTGGTGGTAGTAGCAGGAAACAAAAACCATAAAATATTAAACTTTAAAAAAAAGATGAATATAAAAGAACTTATTCATCAAAGTCAAGGTCGGTGTTGTTGTTGTTCCATTCGATGGCTTTCCTTATGAGCAGCTCCCATGCATGGTCATGAAAACGGTAGTAAAAGACTACCTCATCTCCGGGTCTTAAATTTTTTTCATGAATCAGGTTGAACCATGGTTGTGTAATGGCTGGGATGTCATGCTGGATGGTGAGTGGCCATTTGGTGGATTTTGAAAGTCCGTGGTGGATGGTAATACTTTTTTTGGAGCCATACACAAATTTGGAAGCCGCTGCAGGAAGTGTCTGTATCATCAAAACAAAGGATGGTTAAACAAATTGATGAGGAAACCACAAAGTATGATAGACTGAAAAAAGTGTAGTATAACGTACCAAAGGCAGGTTCTGCTGTAGCATATCATCTGTGATATCAACTATGAAGATGTATCTCCTTCTATAAATGATGGGCTTTAGGCTAGAGTGGTGGTGTGCAGGTCCGTCAATATGAACGGTGAAAGTGGTGTTTTTGTCACCAGCGACCAAACGTAGAATCACGCTTTCGTTGAGGTTGTGTGCCCTTCTAAAATCATTCAAGCCATCAGCAAAAAAGCATTTAGTACCAAGTGTTCTTACCCTAATGAAATGTATCTCGCCATCATAGTGGAATAAAACATATTTGGGGTAGTTGCGCAGCCATTGTCTGTGATAGGAGAAAGGAACTTGGAGAAGGTTCTGCAGGCAAAGAAAGTAAAGCGAGGCAGTTGAAAAAAAATGGAAATGCAGTTAAGTAGAAAACGTTATTTTGTCAACAATTTCTTTTTTAGAGGCAAGAACAACTCTTTTTTGCAAGTAATTTGTGTCACTGTAGTTATCTATCAAGCTGGGATAGGTGGCTTCAACAATAGCATGGATAGGATCATCATAATTTTTTATAAGAAACTCGTCTGGAATAGTGATTTCTGAAAATCCGTCATTATATTGTCCAATTTTTCCATCTCCTATGTCAAGTAGCCAATGTGAAAATTGTTTGAGTTCTTCATTGTTGGGGAGCATTTGATAGCAATCTCATGTTTTTTGTAAGTTTAAGAATTTGGCAATGGTCCCAAATGTATGATGCATTTATAGTTGCATGGACGATGTCTGAGCGATTACCTTTTGGAACAATTGGCAAGATCTGTCGGAAATCTCCACCAAAAACCATAATTTTCCCTCCAAAAGGCAAATTGTTTTGCATGATGTCTTTAAGACTTTTATCTAGTGCCTCAAATGCAAATTTGTGACACATTGGAGCTTCATCCCAGACTATTAGTTTTGTAACCTTTAATAATTCAGCTAACTCACTGCCTTGATGAATATTGCATGTTGAATTTTCTGTTGCAAGGACTGGTATAGCAAATTTGGAATGTGTGGTCCGACCAAGGCAATAGTAATGAAGCAACTCCACTTGAAGCAACTGTACAAACAATTCCACCATTGGAGCGTATACCAGATGATAAGGTTGTCCAAACAAATGTTTTGCCAGTTCCACCATATCCATAGAGAAAGTAAACTGCAGCTGATTGAGTGTTAACCACAGACATAATGGTATCGACAATAGTTTTTTGCTCATCTATAATTATATATTCACATATTAACAAATAGTAATATATACTATTGTGATTAAGGAGTTGTTATATCAAATGTGTCATAATTTGTGAGTACCTGTGAGCAATTGGTATGTCGTGTTGTATTGTTCTGCTAACATTTCTTTGTCATATGTCATTTCATTATGGATCAGATTATTATGATGTTGGTTTCGTGCATATCCTATTGGGTATGGCATGGATGGAAAATATCGCAAGCTCCTTCTGTTTGCTTGTAGCATATTCTCAATCTCAGTTAAGCATAAATGAATTGTTTCCTTTTCAGTAAGGCGAATACCTGTGATTAGCAAAATAATAAACATAATGATTATGAACAAACAATATTTATTTAGAATATATAAAATCACCTTCTTTTCTATGATTGAATATGATATCATCTGCCATCCATTGCCATGTCTGTTGCCACACATATTCTGGTCTGTCCATGGTGTTCATAAATAAAAGCTTGACAAATAACTTTCTTAGGTAGTGTGCAGTATCCCAATTATTAGCTTCATGTAAAGCACTAATAAATTCTTGATCACTACCTAAAAAGCCTTTTGCAAAACATGCTTCCCTAAATGTAGGATATACCAGACCGTTGACTGTTCTAATGTCACTGTAAGGCTGTGCACCTTTGGCAGTGGATAGCATCATTCTAAGGTAAAACAGTTCACCAGCTAAAGGTGGGACCCATATGAGTCTGCCTATTGTATTCCCTTGTTTTCTTGGTTGCCAGCATCTTTTGCGGGCGACATAAACAAATCTTGAGATATATTGATGATATGTAAGATCCCGTCCATAAGAATATATTTTGTTAGAATGCATCCAAGCTGTGAACATGGATTCTTTGATTGTGTTTTTTGATAGGACTTCACCTATTTGTTGATCATCTGTCCAGTAAACATGTTGTTGATTTTTAAGGTGGAAATATAGCCGCTCCACTGCCGGGGAACGCGCATGCATTGGGAATGCAAAAATTTTCCAACATGTTTATGGGGGAGATACATATCTATTGATTCAAGCAGCACACATATATTGTTAAAGATAGAATCAGATGTTGGTAAGTTTGAGTTAAACATATAACATCAAATAAATTAATTTATGTTAAATGATTTCGTTAATCAAATCAGGTGAGAATAGAAGGATACCTGCAATCAAGATATTGCTTAATTTCATCTTGATTTCCAAGAGAAGCTATGATACGGTCAGAACCTTTGTTGATGTATTTGAACAGATATTTAATGGATGTACTTTGATTACACCATTCCACGTTTAAGTGTGTTTTATACTTTAATAAAAGTTGTGGATTGTATGGTACAACAAATCTGTTATTTAGTTCAATTTCATTTTTCATCACTGTACGACCATCATTTCTTCTCCTATAAACTGGGAATCCATCCTGGTCAACAATTGTTGCTCCATGGAATTTTTTTGGAAAACATCTAATGCACTTTCCATTGGTCATACATGGTGATTTTTTATTTGCAAACCCACATGGTCCATGCATCATATGGTTGGACACAATTTCAAATAATTGTGCCTGGCTCTGTTTGTCAGGTATTTCTGCTGAAATCGTTTGATCAATATCGTGTGGGTTTGGTAACTTGTTTGAAGGGTGCAGAAAAATTAAAATGTGGGCATGTGACAATCCTTTTTTTTGCCACTCAATTGTATAAATATCTGTAATAAACTTGCATCAGTGATATTATAAACATTAACTTAGAAAGTAGGGAAAAAGCCATAGAATTTTTTATTACTTACATCCAATAATGTTGCCAAAGATATTGTCATGTTTTAAGTCATACATTAATTGATTGAGTTTTATTTTGAAAACTCGTGTGATAATATCAGGGCAATTATTGGGGGTCAGATTGGATTGTGTGACCTTGCGTTGTATTTCTGGCCATGTTGGATTGCATGTCATTGTTAAGAATAAGTCTGGAAATCCAAGATGTCCACAAATTGCCATACCATCAAAATATAGTTGCTCCATATATCTTTGACCACCAACAAAACTACTTGGCAGTATGATTCTCTTTCCTCTGTCCCTACCAAGTGTTTCAGGATGATCATTAGAGCCAGTTAAATTGATGTATTTGTCAACCCTGAGTTGTTGTTGATGCTGTCTGACATAGTTTAGTTTTTGAGACTCAATCATACAATATCCATCAACAATCCATTGCTGAAATAATCTTCAGGAATGAAGTATAGTCTGTGCTTCATCAGTTCTTGACTGTAGGTGGTAAGAAAAATATTCGCGCAATGTGACTTGTTTCCTCTTTGCAGCATGTATATTGGCATGATCTTTGTGAGGTATATTTAGTCTGTAACCATCTTCTCCTTTTGGGTATAAAAGTGGATATTGCAAAGGCAAATATGTAGGATGAAGTTCATGTATTCTCTTCAGAAGTCTGGATTGTTTTTCTATTATAATATCTCTTTTATCAGCTGAGTGTTCATCATCAACAATCAAGGCAGCAACTTCAGTGGTAGTTGGTAAGTTATACAACCTTCCGTATGTTTGTCTTTGACTAATGAGTTTCATCTTCAGGTCTGGAACTGCAGCAGAATGCAATTTGTCCCTTGCCATTCGAAACCTTTGAGCATAGTGATTGTGATGATCAAGCATGTCTTTGATTGCAATGATAATCTGTTCATCAAACATATCATGCATTCTGTAAATAAAAAATTAGCCAGAACAGCATACACAACTATTTGAATATGTAATTTTTTACATGTGTGACATAAGTATGAATACTAACGGGTTTTGTGAAAGTCTGTTGATGATCTCATTGTCTGTATCATAAATATATAGTTGTGCAAACTTAGGTAGGTTATTAGGCATAGGGAGGAGGCTTCCAATAAGATGATGTGTTTGCCCATGTATACGGAAAGTTGGAGGTCCTTTTCCAGTGTTATAGGATTTGTCAAATTTGATACCGGGAGATGTAAAGGCAAACATTAGATTATATATTCATATGTACTGCTGGAAATTCTTAGCTTTAGGATCCTGGTTATTGAAAAGTAAGTGATTTAATGGATGGGGTGGTTCATGCAACAGAGGTAATTGTATTTTTCCATCAGAACAACATAATGAAAACCTTGGTTTGTTTGTTTGTTTGTCTTTATTTATCCTCTCATCATACCACATCATAGCCTTACAATGTGGGCATTCCCATACAGGATCTCCGATATCAATGTAAGTACCACCTATAAATAAGGTATGAATAATAATTAAATATATCAAACACATTTGAATAAATTTTATAGTTGGAAGATCAAACCTGTATTTTGGTATGCAGATGAGGTAGATAGAAAGGTCTGTTCATCATAATCATCAAGATCATCTATTGTTGGGTCATTTAATGAGTATTCTATGCATATTGATATGGTATAACACACATCAGCCGAAAATATTCGATTTATTTATTTGATCATCAAAGAAACAGAATATAAATAAATATAAATGATGGATAAATACCTATATCAATGTTTTCCTGTGTTATATTTACATCATCATCACTGGAATCTGAGCTGTCATAGCCGACAAATTGATCATGTTGTGTAGTGTCAGTTGGTGTCTGATGTTCATCTGGATAATAAACAGCCAATTTGGCATTCTATATATAAGTTGACTGTAGAACAAAATCTGAAAAGAATGTAATAATAAATAAAATGTGTGCATGTAGATATTTGATAATAGCTTAAGAATAAAAATTACCTCTGTGAATGTCTAACTGTGTCATATTGGAATAAGCATTACTGGCTTGGTGTGTGGATGTAGAAGCAGTTGTTATATTTTTTTTATTGTCATAAGATGACATCAAATTTCTCTGGATGGAAGAAACATTGACTGCATGTCTTTTTGAGCATCGTTCAGAATCATCTATAGATAAAGTCTTGTGCGATGGTGGTGTAGATTGGAAGCTTGTAGCAGGGTTATTATTATGGTTAATGGTTGGACTACATTGTGAGATACACTGCAAGTTGTCTATAACAATAGTTTTTGTAAGTATAATATAATATTAATGTGATGATATGAAGAATAATAATAATCTATAAATGAATTGCAAATTCCAAATTACAAATCTGTATTAAGTATCATCATTAGTAGCTTAACGTTGTCTTTTTCGTTCTTGCAAAATAGTTTTCCTACGCTTCTTTCGTTCAGCATATATGTCCATGAGTAGTTGATTTCTGCAACAACTGCCTTATAATTGCCAAACAACAGGAAAATCAAATGTTGAAACTGAGTTAAATAAGTTGATGTAGTAGGCTGACTTTAAAATGATACCAACATTATAGTTATTTGCATTTGCTTCACCAAGTAAAGGGATATGTATTTGCAATAGAAAAAGCAGAATAGAATAAAACAATAGAAAAATTTGTATTCAAACGCATTAAATTTCATACTCAATGGTTTAGTGCAGCACGAATGATTTGCTGCTCTAAAATGTTAGGTTTGCAAATTCTCTGTCATGTGAATATTTATGATCATCATTTTTCTTATTGAAGTTATAAACATGTAATTTTTTATGAGGGAGGAAACAAAATGTTGGAAAATAAATGGGGCATTGCCAGATGAATCGGAAGTAAGAAAAGTTTTTTAACAATTGTTTGCATAGCATTAATATTGATATTGATATTGATTGATTGACATCAATGGGGAATTGACAAAGGCCGTCGAATGAGGGAAATAAGTTGGTGGAGTTGGTGAATCCAGCTAACCCATGAAGCTTAGTCAGTGTTGTCGGTAAACGTGTATCTATATGTGTTCTATTAAATGCATCGAGGCATTGAGTGTGGCATTCCAAAAAATAGTCGCCTATAAAACATAGAACAATGATACCATATGTTTTCATAGCTGCACACATTAAATGCATTTGCAGATATTGAGGTCAGTAACAAAATAATAATAATTGTAAAGTATTCAAAAAAATCAGTGCATTGAATATTGTATATATGAATTGTATATATGAATAATAGTATATAAATAATAATAAATTATGGAAGTCTGGGATACGCTAAGCATGGGTTAAATTTTTTTAAAATTATTATTATCATTATTATTATTATTATTATTATTATTATTATTATATAATCAGTATAATTTATTATTTATTATAATTATTAAAATAGTAATAATAATAATATTAATAGTAATACTAATACTAATTGAATTAAAATTTAAAATCATATATAAATATATAATAATACTGATTCCAGTGTAATATGCCAACATATTTGAAAGCAAAAAACAAACCCTGTCATATACTTGAAAAAGGAACGAAACACTGTTATAAGTGTTATCCCTTGCCTGTTATATATAATTTTATATAAAAACATAAATAAATATGAATATAAGAATAAATAAATTAAACCATTAAATGACATAAGTTAAATTTTTTTGTTTCATGTTTAAAATCTTAAAATTAATTGATTGATTGTAAGAATTTAAAGTTGATTGCTCCTCATAGATGTTTAAAAGCTAATTGATAAAATACAACAACAGTTTATTGCATGAAACCAAGTATTTTGTTTGTCATACAATCAAACTTGACTTAATAACATGCAAATAAAGCAAACCCAATCGATTTATATGCTATGGTATCGCAATTTGAATAGTTAATTGATATAGTTGTATGTTATTCATTTAATTAATAATTGTGAAATTGTCATGGTATTCACGATGGTAAAGAGTATAATACGGATGAATACCAATGAAAATTTAAATTTTAATAAAAAATTATCATATATCATATATATTTGATATTTGATTGTTTATACATCATTTGCTATGAAATGATGGTGGACTGCACAAAATATATTGTCATATCTACTCATATGATCAAATTGATGTTAAACAAAACATAGAAGCTGAAGCCACAGGATTGTGAAAGTCCCAATTACTCAGCCTTGATATGTTTGTTAGTTGATAACTGATACTGTGCGTGCTCATCAGAATCGAAATCAGAATTGGTTTGTTGACAACTAATCATTTTGGTTGGAGTTAAACAGGTAGAGTTTCCAGGATCGTAATCAGAAGACTGTGACAATGATGGCTGTGAACACATTTACCAATATATATATTAAGAACAATATCATAAGTAAATATTTGACATGATGCAATATTGAAACAAAAGACCCACCGTGGGAACAAAAATTGGTGGTGAACTTTCTGGCTCAACAGCTATTCCTTTTCCCTTACTTGATTGTTAATGCATGAAAAATATTAGCACAGGAGAAACACCATTTATTGTTGTTGACCTTATATTGTGATAAACTTATTTAGTTATTACCTTCAACCCAAGGGTGGTTATCAATGATTGAATATGATGGAGTTCTTCACTCACATCCAACACAGATGATTGGCGTAATTGTGAACGAAACTTAAATCTGACAGCCCAAGTTTTCAACAGGATTTCATCAACACACGTTGGAAATACCTTAATATCATCCCCAGCCTAGACAGGTGAAATAAATGGTATCAATGACAAATCACAGAATCATTATTTAATCTATGGTTCAATTGTGCAGAACATACCGCTATCAACTCATCTCGACATTCTCCAACAGTTTTACCAAACAGCTTGATACATGTTGCATCCTAGAGAAGGAATTTTCCTTTGTCCCCATTATGCTTCATCCTAACATTTAATTTATACCTTGACATCCATAGAAATTTCAGGGAAATTTGCTAAAACAGCAAAGCGTGTAAATAAATAATCAGTACAAAAAATGATCATGGCTAACCGTGGTACTGTATCGACCACACTGGTATGGCAAGAACGACAAGCGGAGCCACCTTTTGATGGATCAAATGTCGTTTTACAGTTAGGACAACTGTCATAACTCCATGGAGCATCAATAATGATTTCGTCAACTGTTCCAACAGTTAAGCAGTAACAACCCTGTAACATGGTGAATAATAGATGAGGAAACAAACATGTGGTAGAGGCCATATTAACAAAAGCATTGTTCAACTATTAACCTGTCTGAGATTGTTGATTTCACCTATACTGACCACTTGAGCATTCTGCAGAAATTTTTCCACCACATTACTCTGGCTAGATTGGGACTGAGAATCATCTTTATCATTGATCATCCCACTAGAATAAAATGGCACAGGCAAACTGAATGGACAACAATATAAAAAATTAGAGTTCAACCATTAAAGCATATAAAAAATGCAAAGGAACTAAAAACCATAAATGCTGCAGTATACCAATACTGTTAAAATGCAAATTTAATGACAAACCTTTGACAAAATTCGTGTATCTCTGTAATATCAGCGTTGACATACAATTTAGATCCAAATTTGATATTTTGCACGCTTAGGGGATACTAGTCTGGAATGATATCCATCAATATCATCAACAACATACATATTTATTATCCAGAGTAAATCAATCTATATAATAAAGACTAACCAACACCAGACACACCTGTAGCATCCTTGATTTTACCTAAGGTCAACATAACAACCAATGGTTCCTGAAGCAGAAGGTTTTTGTCAATAGCATCATGTAGCTGAATAGCATAGTCCTCCCAAACAGTTATTAGAATGTCGCAGTTACTATGACCAAACAATCACAATCAGTATGTTAGTTGTTGATAACCCATTCATCATATATATCATCATATAAAATAATAAGGACAAACTGCAATCGTCTGATTTGTTTAGTGTCTGAACATATATATATATATATATATATATATATATATATATATATATATATATATATATATATATATATATATATATATATATATATATATATATATATAGTATATATATATATATATATATATATATATATATATATATAAAATTGTTGGCTAAACAAAAAACTAAACAAACAGACCCACTAAAGTATGGCGTGGTGCGAGGCCAGAGATTATATCAGTAAAAGGAGTTATGAGATAAACATTAGAAGGAATTTCTGGACGGTGAATTTCCTTGACAGATGTAGTTTT